>NW_027124271.1:0-1906 GCF_001457755.1 Trypanosoma equiperdum | reverse complement strand
CTTTGAAGCAGATTCTTGGGTGTCTGTGCTCTGTTCGATGGAAAGTAGCATCTTGAGAGCCTTCATACTGTTTAGGTTTAGTAGTGTTGTTAGCGTTTGTTTGGGTGCGTGTATTTCCGCTTCAGCGTTTAGAACATTCTTTGTTTTAGTATTTGCTGCATCTAAGGCTGCTGCAGCCTGCGGTATTAGATCTAGCCAGGTTGGTTCCTTGACCGCGTCCGCTGACGTTGCGAAACTCGCGCATGCGCCTTTGGCTGCGCCGTCGTCGCCGTCACAGTCGCCGTTGGCTGCCCCTGCTTTGTGTCCTAAGAAACCTACGGCAGGTGTTGTGCCCTTGGGTCTATACAGGTCCGCTGCTATTCCCTTGTGTACTGCGATCAAATTTGTTGCCGTTAGCTGCGGTTGCGCCCCGATCGCCTTTTTGCAGTTGGTTACTATAGTAGCCCAGTCGGCGATGTCGGCCTTGCTGTTCCAGCTCGATTGAGTGGTCGTCGGTGTTGAGTAGCATCCTTTGTTTGTGGTGCTTGTTGCGTCGCTTGCGCACAGGCATGCGATCGTCGCTGAGATGGTCTGCTCAGCCGACTTTCCCGGTGCTGTCTGGCCTGTTCCGCAGTGCTCGGCAGGTGTTGACCCTGCTCCCAGCAGTTTCGCTTGTTTTTTGCTTGCTTCAGTGCCATAAACTGCTTTCAGTAGGAGATCTTTCGCGCTGCTTCTTTCGGACCCCTTGGTCGCTGACGTGGCTCTGGCAGCTGCTGCCACTAACGCCGTTTCTGTTGCGTTGATGATGTTCTTGAATCCGCGCCCATCGGCTGCAGCTTCCGTTAGCCTCGTTTGCTGCTCCGCAGGAAGGGCCTTGAAGTAAATGGCCGCCGCTTTACAAGTCTCTAGTTTGTCGCCTTTGCACGGTGCTGGAGCGTTTGCGTCCTCTAATCCGTCAAGCTTGCCTTGTGTTGCGAGACTTGCGAGCTGCTCTATTGCCACTGGTTCCTTAAGATACAATGCCAGGTGCGACGCGTTAGTCGCTGCCTCGGCTGCAGTTTGCGTTAGTTGCAATTTCGGCTCTTCCTCGTCTGCTGCCTTGACTATGGCGCACAGTAAACCAAATATCTTTTTGTTTTCTCCCTTCGCTGGGCCCGCTGCTTGGCACCCCACTTGCAGCAGAGATATTGCCAGTGTTACCGCTACTATCAGCATTGGTTGCTTTAATCGCTGTCAAACACTTAGCTTCACTGACGGCTTTAGCTGGCGCCCTTGCATTCAGTCGCTAGTGGTTGTTGCTTCTAGTTCTATCCTACTGTGCTGCTGGCGAGCAGAAAATGTGGGTGTCGGGCAGTAACTTAGATAGACTTAATGTGCAAAAACAAACTCTCAACTGTCAAATTCGCTCTACATCATTGGTGTTTTATACATAGTTGGTGTAAAATATTTAAGGAATATTTTGTGAAAAATCGTCTTTTGCCAGGTATATTCATACCCTGTTATATAATAAAAGACTGTGTGTTTGTCAGAAGTTGGCACATATTTGATTAGTGGTTCTTGCATATTCATCAAATATGGACAAACCCGCATATCCACAGTTAATAAGCCCCTCAATTTCAATTTAATCCTTATAACTTTGCCAGTCATAATATCTTCCTTGAAAGCTCTAAAGTCAATATATGCTTCTAAATTTCGTAACTTAACGTGTGACTTGACTCGGCCTTTCAGAGTTTTATAATCTACAATTTCCTTAATCTCATCTCTTGATAGTACGGATGCATATCCAATGGTTTTCCATGCAATTTCGTCACTAAAACCTTTATAATATTCAACAGTTCTCCCCATATTCAATTTTTCCCTTGGCAATATTTCAAGATACTGCAGATACAATGGCACTCTCATAAAAATATCGTCATCTGCTTTCATT
>NW_027124270.1:4651-4873 GCF_001457755.1 Trypanosoma equiperdum | reverse complement strand
GTCGGCGAAAAAAGCACGGACAAGGTACAAACAGTATCCACCCTAAACACCGCAGCAAAAGTGATGTTACAAGGCATAATAGACTCAGAAAAAAGACAACACACCACAAAAACCGTTGGCGAAGACAAGTCAGAAAGCGAGAGCAAACCTGGAGAAAAATGCAAAGATAAACCACAGGGTGAGTGCAAAGAAGAAAATGGTTGTGAATTGAAAGAAGGAAAA
>NW_027124270.1:0-4641 GCF_001457755.1 Trypanosoma equiperdum | reverse complement strand
GAGACAGATGGTAAAACAAACACCACAGGAAGTAATACTTTTGTCATTCATAAGGCCCCCTTGTGCTTGCGTTTTTGATTCTAGAATTAAGTTTATAAAGGTTTTTTGCTCAATTTTATGAACTTTATGAAGTTCATGGTAAATTTTTATTTCGTAAAAATTAACCATTTTCTCTAAATTTGAGATATATTAACGCTTTTATATTCAAATATGCAAACGTTAGCAGCACTCTGTAAGATAGTGACCTATTTGTGTAAAGGTGTATGGTGATAGAGTATAAAAATAAGTGTCATTCTTAGTTTACTACATTTGTTTTATGGATATTAGTTACGATGGTAATAATATTAATGTAATAATAATAATAGAAGAGTGTTGTGAGTGTATGTATGCCACTCCTGTAAAAATTAGTGACGAACAGCAAATGTTATGCCAAAGAAAAATTACATACTACAATGAAAAGGGTGCAAACTGAGTGAGTATAAGTGAGTATGAGTGAGTGGAATAGAAATAGGTATATTGTTACAAGAAAAAAATGAAATGCAGATAGAGAGAAAGAAATGGACAAAGCACAGTTTCAAAAAACAAATATAAATATTGGAATTATACTGCGCAAAATGATTAAATGAACAATATTGGAGAGAGAGAGAGAGTCCTGTTTACAGTGAATATGGAGTTTCTGACGTATCCACAGTCATGGAAGGTGCATAATAAAAGATAGATGGCGATGATGGGTAATGAAACCACTAGTAAAAATATTAGTATTCTTGATCCAATAACTATTACAACTAGCTGATTTAATTTCTATAGTAATGCATGGAGTGGAAATGTGAGTTCAATGAACAGATAAAAGCATTTAGTGCGCAGCGCTATGTGTGGTTGAAGCTAACTACTAAAAAATAAATGCACACTCAAACATAAACTGCAGACAATAAGCATACGATCATAAACACATCTATCATAACAATATCAAGAAATTACTAATATATGCAAGCACAGTACAAATAACAAAACACCGCAGTATCCCAAACGGCTCCTTTTCTTAATTTTTATATTTTTTTCTTATAATCCTTTCAAATTTTAAAGTTATATCCGGGAAAAAAGTTTGGTATCTTGGGAGCTCCACTATTATCATTGCTGTTACCTTTAGTATGTTTGAGCTCAACTGCTCTTTAACATGGTAAAGTAAAGAAACAAACATGAAAGTGAACGAGCATAAGAAGCCGACAGTATTTGTTGGTGTAGTTCAAAATTATGCAATGGATGGAAAGGAATGATATTTTGAATATGAAAAGATTTGTGTCTGCACGTTTAAGAATAGTGACTTGTTTAAGACTAAAAGACATGATACCACATCAAACCACTGGTAAATCTCCTAAGGGAATATCCAACACAGGCAAGAAGCGAAGCAACAGGCGCACTCAGAAACGCTGCAGGACGAGGATATGCAGCAATTTCGACAGTGTCCACTGCACAATGTGATAATGAAGCGATGTGTTGAATTGGAAACAAGAAATGCTTCAAAGTGCTACAATAAGCATATTTAAAACCAGCTAACCGTTCAAAAGCAGCGGTAAACAACGTGGGGGATATTTTATTTGAAACTCGTCTTGATAACTGAGAAATTCAGGTGACAGTTAGCAGCCATAAAACAAAAAAATTAGCCTTTTCGAGCAACATTATCCAATGAAAACTACGCTCCGTTATAATCTAAACACGATTCTCGCAGTATATAGGGAAGGCAAGTGACTGGAAATGAGGAAAGTCTCGCGGCACATATCCAAATCAGCTGCCATAATGGCGATGATAGCTTCTTGTCTGGTCAGGCACATAACAGCTGCGCCAGGAGACGGCAAAGAGAACGGCGCAGAATTCAAGGCAATGTGCAGCATAATTAAGAGTTACCAAAAAGGTTTGAACTTTGTCAAACCAGATCTACCAGATCAGGTGGCAGTTGTGTTCGCCGATATCGGTAAACGTACATACAAGCCTATGGAAACGAAACTAAGTTAAAAGAGGAATTACAGGCAAATATTTCAGAGGAAGAAAAGAGGCTGGAACCACTTCCACAGACTTCAGCAGGTTTAACCGCAGCAATACGCATGAACAAGACGTATGAGACGGCGGAGAAAATAAAGATACGACTCGAAGCTACGTTAAATTCAGCTAAGAAAGTGATTGATAGCGCAAACAAAATACTGGCCACAGCAACTACCGTCAAGGAAGATGCAGCGGACTCAGACGACGACGGAGGAACCTATTTTGATAGCGCAGCTAACCCCAAAATATTTGGCGAAAACCCAAGCGAAACGCACAATTGCGGCGGACCTGGCGCCGGCAGTACGGACAGCAAAAATATAGGACTAACGCTTATAAGCAACCTCACTTGCCTATGTATAAGATCTCAAAGCGCCCAAAAACTGTGCGACAAAAGCGCGCAGAGCACCACAACAGGGATTCTCGCCTATGCGTCAGACTGTAGCGCATGCAAAATCAAATACGCAGCTCTAATCAAAAAATGCCCGAAGAAAACTCAATTTACTACAACTGAAGACCTTGTCAGAAAATCGCAGAGGTTTCACGCACTAACCGGTGGTAACCCGGTACGATGAAACATGAACCCCGAAAAAGTGGCCTACACCCTATGCTATACCGCTTCCTACGCTACAGGCTGTACTCAATCGGACAGCCAATCATGCGTTAACTGTAAAGTCGCACTGAGCGCACACGGCGCAGAGGGGATACCTTGGGAAAACCTAATACGGCAGGCCATTCTACAAGCGAAGGAAGCAAATGTAGATGACAGGATCGCGGCAGCAACAAACGCCCTGGAAAGTCTAAACCTGACAATATGGCAGAACTACGAAGCGAAATTCGTAGCATACCCCAAGCAAGAAAACCACACACCAGCAAATCCCGCGGCAACAGATCCCCAGAAAGTAATAATAATGCGAGCAACACAAAAAGAACAAAACCACATGCGAAAATACAAGTAAATGCAAATGGGAGTGTAATGCTTGCAAAGATTCCAGTTGTCCCCCAATAAAAAAATCGTTCTGATTGTTGCTGCTGGCTTTGTGAGTTTGGTAGCAATAAAGCACTTTTAAATTTAAAGAATTTTATCTCACTATTATGATATATCATGAAACTTTGCTTTCTTTAGCGATTTGATATGTTTTATTGTGTTTTGATGAAAATATTAACCTTAGTGACATGTTTGAAATTTTTGAAAAATATAAAAAAACACATAACATCTGAACAAAAGTAGCCGATGTGGGTAAAGCAGTATGGTAATAAGGTGTAAAAAATTAGTGATATTATGAATATTTATAATTTTTCTTCGTTTATATTATGCTTATTTGTTAGGGTTTGTTAATAGTAAGAACAATTAAAGCAAGAATATTAATAATAATAATAATAGAAGAGTGTTGTGAGTGTGTATATACGAATATTATAGTGAGAGTATTTGTGAAGACTAAGTGAACAGCAAAAAATAAATCAAAAAAGGTAATAGTTGGGAGAGTGAGTGAGAGTTGATGGGAGAAGAAATTTATATTATCATTAGAGGAAATGGAGAAACACAAAGATAAAGCGTTATAGAATATCAGCAGTTTTATACACAAACATGACGATGGACTTCATAATACAAGTAGATTGCAGAAGGAGAAAGAAAAGAGCTGCAGAGTGCAGTGTCCAGCCCAAACGGAGTCACTACGTGATCGGCATTGATAGAAGCATTTGATGAAAAGGAAGTAGATAACATATGGAATGATGCGACAGAATAAACAACACAGCAGATCGCAGAAGTAATAAAGGAGGATGTTGTACTTCACACATCACAAAGAAATGGATATATACTATCGCAGAGGTGATGGTGGATATTGTGGTTATTGATTTGGTAGTATATCCTAATTTCCAGTTGTGAAAAATTGGCAGAAGAAAGGGGTTAGGTAAGTTTAAGGTGATGACTAACCTTTCACCAAATATAGTAGTAATTTCCAACATTTGTGTGAAAAAATATAATTTTACGGGAGATAAAATTTAAAAATAAGAAGACGAATAAATTATATTGAGGAGTAAATGAAATATATAAATTTATAAACTTCTTTCGCAAGATCATCTACAAGCCTTTCAGAAGAATTTATATAAGGTGAAAAAGGTCTATCATGATAAAATACAAATTTTATACCGCTATTGTATTTGAGAAATTAAAGGTATAAAAGAAATACTAATTAATACAAGTAAATAGTCGACAAAGCTTTTGTGTGGCGAAAAAGAAACTGAAAAGCAGTTCATAGCGAAATCACCAAGTGTGAAGAAAAATATTGCATAAAAAGAACCAGCCCATTAGAAAAATAATATCAAATAGCGCAAAGAGGCGGTAGGATTATATTGTTGCCAAAGCACGATCTATCAGCAACAAGTTATAGACTAATAGAAATTTTTATAAACCATAGTATTTTATATTATATGGAATAGACATTTGCGTGGTATTTTCAACATGTAATAGACTGGCGTAACAGTATAGGCTAGGTGCAAAACACAAAAAATTAGAAATGACAAGAATAAGGGATAGAAGGACATAATTGTAGACTAAAATGCACGTTTTGTACAAAAGTATTTAAAGAAAATAGCCGACACTAG
>NW_027124269.1:2897-22377 GCF_001457755.1 Trypanosoma equiperdum | reverse complement strand
CCCCCGCCACTCCTGCGAAGGCCGCCCCTGCAAAGGCCGCCGCTGCGAAGGTTGCCCCAGCGAAGGCGGCTCCCGCAAAGGCCGCCAGCCCTGCCGGGAAGAAGGCAGCGGGTAAGAAGTGAAAGATGACTCCTTTTTTCTTTTGTTAATTCTTTTCTAAAGAACTTGCACGTTTTGTGCCCACTATTACCATCATCGTCTATTTCTTATTGTTATTCTGTTTCCATAATGATAACACCCGCTTTGGATCTTCCCCTGTTTTCAGGCTCATTGCTTTGTTGCGGCGGTTCGCGTGGCCGTTTTCAAGGAATAAATATTTGGCTATATTGTTGATATTAGGGTGAAGCGACCATTTATTTGTTACTTTAGAACATTGTCTCTTCTGCTCGGGGCATCGTTTGACAGTTGTCTATGATTCTATCCCTCGACATGAAAAATGCGCCCGATTCACGATGTAAGTCATCGGGACACGGCGGTAAATGCCGGAAGGAGGGTAATCTTTCACGATCACAACACGAAAGTGCCACTCACACACCTGTGCGGGCACGTGGTCCCCGGAGGAGTACTTCTCGGTTAGTAAACGAGCGGTCGCCAAACAGGTGCGGTTGGGCTATAGGTGCTAGTGCGATGGAGGAAACACCGGAGATTCTGGGTTTGCGCCGCCGGGCTGAGGAGGTTGCTCCAATTTTGGGTGCTAATGTTTGTCAAATCCGTGATCTGTTACTATTACAGCGTGTAGCGATCGAGGTTGCTGAACGATTCTCCCGTCTGGAGGAGTGGTACGTTGCACAGTTGCGGGAGCGCTCCGAGTACTTGGAGCACCGCGTGACGCAGTTGGCGGAGGCTGCTGCTTCTCAGACCGCTTATTTAACCTCTGATAAGTCCCGAACACCGACGGCGGTACGTCACCGTCAAGGTTTAACCGGTAGAGCCGCGGGGATGAGTAGGCCCTCGCTCAGTTTTCGCAGTAGGTCTCCTTCGAGTAACGATGATGCTGGGAGGAGCGGTGGGGCCGCGCCGTCTTCCCCTTTCAAGGTCCAGCATTCAAAGAATTTAAACAGCTCGCGCATTCGTTTTACAGGGCGTTCTACCGCGTCACTGTTCGCTCTGCACTTTCAACCTCCAACTGTCGAACATAACTATAACAATTCGGCCGATACTTCTCGGGGGACGGGCCCCAACAGACGTCGGACTATGGATATGTTAGGACCTTGTGGGGGCGCAAGTGCCATGAGGATGAAACTAACGATGAAAGACAAGCGAAAGTCACCAAGTTCAGGTTCCCACCAGAGGCGTCCTTCTAAGGGGGGTAGCGAATCCGAGGTGTACGATACCCTGAATGGTAGCAATAGCAACAATAAGCAGATTAGTACACGGCGCGCTTGTGGTTCAACTATCTTGCTCTCAGTTTCAGATAGGAAGCACACACCACGTCGTGTGTTGCCCGCTTCCAGCAGACTGATTTATGCGGTCGATGCGATCGCACGGGAATGATGCGTGTACTTTTTTTCTTTTCGTGGTTGGGTACTGAGAGGTCATTCATTTAGTGGATGTAAGTTTTTTTTCGTTTTGTCGAATTACGAGGTGAACCATTGTGTGCCTTCATGGTATGACGCCGTGGTGCCCTTGTTATGCGTTGATCTCCTCTAGAGCAGGGAAAGAAAGAATGATCCATGTACAGAAAGGTCGCTATGGGTGGGATATTCTGTTTGTTTCTGATTTCTGTTTATAGAAAGCGTGTGCGTTTGTGTGATCGCAAATAAGACTCGTATAATATGTTGAAATATGTTTGCATAATGTGCAATTCTCTTTTTGTTGCATGTCTTTATGTTGCTGGTGTTATGCTTCTGTTATTACTTCCTGCTAAGATCTGGAAAGGACGGAACTTAGCCGTGAGGGAAACTGGAGAAACGCAGGAGGAGGTGTCGTACCTTTCGCAAACAAGGTAGGTAGCTCATTATAATCGCTAACTGATCGGGTGAAGAGGGTGAAAGGACGTGTGACGGCACACCGCGATGGAGCAAACCAGCAAACCCGCTAACCTTCCTCCCTGTTCACCAAGACAGGCGGTGAAGAATATTCTTAGGGGTGTCGATAGCCACGTTCGGGTTATGTCCCATTTAGATAACGTGTCCACTTCTTCCAGTTACTCGGCGGTGCGGCTGAAGAAGCCGAAAACGGATTCTTGGACGGAACCATTTAACGTGACCCGTGTGCATCGAGGTACATCTACGAATAGTTTCTACCAGGAGGTTATAGCACCGTGCGTGGCAAACTGTTTAGCTGGGCAGAGTTACCTGTTTTTAGTTAGTGGTCCCTGTGAAAGCGGTCGAAGTCAGACCCTCTACGGCAGTCCACACCATAAAACCAAGGGCGTCGTTGAACTTGCCGCCGAAGACTTGTTGGGCTATATGACCGGTGGTGCTGAGAACAACGATGACAACCCTAGTAGGGGGCAGCCAACAGTCACCCATTCCGCCTTTGTTACGCGCGGGTCACACATAAACGAAACAAAGACAGGCGAGCCCGTTCCTATTGTGGACTTTCCACCTCCGCTGGGTCGCACTGCTCTTCCGCGCATGCAGTTGCTAGAGTCAGCTGCTAGCGTTGTACAAATACCCGAGCACAAGTATTCAGACACTTCTTGTATTATTCAGTTTCAGGTTTATGTTCCGGTGGACACCCTAGGACGGCGTTCCATGGCCACACTAACCTTTGTGGACGCTGCAGCATTTCACTCGCAGCCGTGCAGTGAGGTTCGTCATCTTGTATCTACCGTGCGTCGGGTGGCGGGACTGTCTAACGGCGACGGCCCCAGTTTCGATCAGAGGAAACTGACGACTTTGCTTGAGCCTGCACTTATGGGTTATGTCACGCTAATGTCCATCACAACCATCAGTGGTCGAGATGACTTACACGAAGCGGCATGTGAAGCTCTGCGCTTCGCTGAGACCATTAGTCGGATTCATCAGGTTCTTATGTTAGTACACATCAACACGCCCAAGTGGTTCCTAGACACGGCGGAGAAAGTAGAGGTTCTGAGGTCCCAGCGTAATAAGATGCTGTCTGAACAGCATGCTCGCGGCGTGTATGACTATTACGTGACTGTCACCAAGTGGTTGTCTCAGCATGTGGCCGGCGCCGGTTGTACGTTTGATAAATTACTTGAAGAAGTGGAGCAAATTCGTGAAGACCTTGCGTGTGAGATGAAGGAGAGGGTTAAAAGCGTCCAGGCATCTATACAAGAGGCTGAGAAACAGCACGCTCTTCAACTTGAGCGCACACGCAATGCCCACGCGATAACAACTTCACAATTGGACAAGGTAAAACGCTTAGACGAAACAATAGCCGCGCTTACTCAGAAGGTGACACAGCGAGATCTGTTCAACGACCACAAAATAAGCGAAATGCGTATCGAAATATCTGCTATTGAAAGCGAAACAGAGACGCGGAGACAGGAGTTACTGCGGTTCGAAAATGAGGAGAGGCTGTACGGAACTAAATGCGCGGAGGTGATGGGGGTTCTTGAGAAATATTCAGCAGACCTTGCTAATTCCCAGATGCACTACGTGCTCACCGAAGAGATGAGTGCCATCGAAGAAAAGAAGAAACGCCTGGAGGCAGATCTTGCAACTGCTTCGCGTATTGCACATATGGAGAGTGACAATTTCCGCGCTAATCGAGAGAAGAATTCACGCCTCTCACACCTGTCGGTGATGCAGCAGAAAGTTGACTCCCTTCGGGGACGTATCTTAACAAACAGCGTTTCCCATACCATGAGCCGAAGCGCAAGCCACCTTAGCCCGCGTAGTCAGCCTGACGCTTCGCCTTCAGAGTCACCGGCGCAAAAGCGGCGGCGGTTCGCAAGCCCGCGGTACTCCGCTGTGTAGCGGTGTCAGCTACGTTGCCTTCCTTTTGCTTTCCTTTTCATTCACTGTATCTTTTTTGGCGTCGGGGTACGGCCAACATACTGCAAAATAATGTTAGGTTCACACATGTATATATATATATATATAGAACTAGATCACCTCTCGCTTACGCGGGGAGTGCTTCGTGCGAAGAGGCGAAAATGGAGGAAAAGGATGCGCTTTTACGACGGGACAGGAGTTGTGGTCACCTCACCAGTGTTTGTTTGTACTATTATGAGAAATGTTAGGGGAAATGAAGCAGAAGAGAAGGAAAATGTGGATCGGTAGATGAGACAGAGGTGAACTTAATTACTGTAAGTAGTTACTGGGTTTGTACGCTTACTGTGTGTAGGGGAAAAGAGGGGTTTCCGACATTAGGCAGTGTGTGCGCGGTGGCAAGGGCGATTGCCACCTACGCACACGTGCCTCTATCCTTTGTATCCATACGTTTTAATGTGTCTGCATGGTGGGAGTGTACAGAGGGAGGTTGTTTGTGCCGCACTAACCGCGGCCATTTGTTTGTTCCATTTGTTGGATAGTATTTATTTCCGCGGTTACGTAACTTGGGGGTGCATGTGTATGTGCTTCCTTCCCATAAATTGCGCTGTGTTGAACTACCTCCCTGAGTGGGGAAAGTTCTTTTTTTTGAATATTTCTTTATTTTTGCCAAAACAAAAAAACCTGCTTTATATTTTGACAGCTTGTTGCACTTGCAAGGGTGAAGCACTTGTGCTTTCCGTACTTCACGGTAGGGGAAAGTTATAGGCAAAAGAAGCAACGCGGAAGGGGCTATTTTTCTCCCTTCGCGGTGAAGAGAAGGAGGGTAAAGGAGCAAACGGAAAAGCAGCCAAACTCAGAAGGAAAAAGCTTCAGGAAAGCCGTTGAGGCACGGAAGGTTAAAAAGAAACAACCCTATATTGGGCGGCTCAAGTGTATCTTGTAGAGGGTTTGGGTATTCACCAAGACTCTTGAGCTCAGTGCAGCGCCGCAGGTAGTGCGTTGGAGAGGGGTAATGCACGACGGGTCGCAGCAAGATGCGTCCCACGGAGCGACTGCAATGAACAGTGGTGTGGTTCCGGATGGCCAGTGGAGGGTGGATGAAAATATCATTATCCGAGAGATACTTGCAATGAATACACTTGCCATGCAGAGGTGCGATACGGGGGCACTCGATGAATCAAGTAGTATTCTTACTGATGCCTACATGAAACTGCACAACGATACATCAACCGGTGAATCCCAGGGGTTAGACGCGGTACGTGCAACGACACTCAACAACCTTGGTGTTGTTGAATGCCACCGCGGGCAGCATCGACAGGCGCTAAGTCATTTCGAAGCCGCACGGCAGTTGGAGGAGGCGTGGAGTGCCGCCTCCCCTTCCGTGGCTTTGAACAGCTGTGCTGCATATAATGCACTTGGAATGTATGACAAAGCCACGGCTGCTGCAATGGAAACTATCAATATGTTGCGCAGGTTGTTTGCCCAACAAGAGTTTCAGGGATCGCCTACCGGTGAAGTTGCTTCTACCCCCGGTGGAAGCTGTGGCGCACAACCTCAGAGCGATGGGATGAATGTTGCCAGTTCCGACAACGCAGCACTGTGGGGTGCCGCCTGGCACAATTTGGCGGTTGCGCAAATCAACACGGCAAAGAGCAGCACTGATCTGAGTGAGTACACCAATGCTGCGGCTCTGTTCCAGAATGCTATGCGTGCGACGCAAGAGTTGTTAGGGTATGACCATCCGATGACAAAGAGTGTGACGGAGACATACCGTGCGGTACGCAACGCGCTACGGACGCACGGCGTTTATAAACAACACCACACTCTCTTTACGGCACCTTTGAGGCCTGCGGACCCGCGTGATGAGGCGGATGATATGGAGCAGTATTTCAAGCAATGTGGCATCAAGTCGAGGAGACGGGCTTTGGAAAAGTATTACCGCGATTTGACCATCACGTTCTGTGGTGCTGTGACGAATGGAGTGAAACTGACTGAGCGGCTCGATCCCACTCCGTACCCCCTGGCAAAAGATGTGTCATTTCGCAGGAGTGGTCAAAAGGATTCACTGCGAATGTTGCGAGCAATACCGACGGGGAGCACTATTGAGAAAGCATGTCACCTGTACGGTAATCCACATCCTTTGCTATTTTCGTTACCGCCTGAGTACCGTGCAAGTGAGGTGGGGACTGCAAAGAGTATCCCAAAAGCTGCATCAGCTAATTCTTTTGCAAAAGTGCCTATGAAACCCAATGCTCTCGCAAGCTCCAGAAGACCACAACCGAAGCGTGAGCAGATATTTAACGAGGGGCAAAGGAGAATGCAAATTCAGTCGAATATGCCAAAGCAGCAGCAGCGCCAAATCGGTCCGCCATCGACTGTGGTGAACTATTCACGCGCACTACAGGAAACCCCGGGAGCTGCGCCAACTATTCCTCAGATTACCCCTCTGAGTTACAAAGCGAGCATCGATGAGCACTGGCAACCACCAGTTAATCAAACTCCGGCACCTGTGAATTACAACTGGTCCGTTCAACAGCAGGCACCAAATACTGTCCCAACTGCTCCGCTTGTTTACCAACAGACGCCAGTTAATCAGGGTCAAGCACCTTTGAATCACAACTGGTCCGCTCAACAGCAGGCACCAAACGTTGTTCCAACGGCTCCGCTTGTTTACCAGCAGGCATCAGTTAATCAAACTCCGGCACCTGTGAATCACAACTGGTCCGTTCAACAGCAGGCACCAAACACTGTTCCAACTGCTCCGCTTGTTTACCAGCAGGCACCAGTTGATCAAACTCCGGCGCCTGTGAATTACAACTGGTCCGCTCAACAGCAGGCACCAAATACTGTTCCAACTGCTCCACTTGTTTACCAACAGGCACCAGTTAGTCAGGGTCAAGCGCCTGCCGTGGCCAGTCAACCCCCCCTGAACCAGATGCCGAACGTTTCTCAAGGAGAATCATTTGATCACCAGCAAGGGATGAGTGGACGACAGGAACCTTTGCGCCAGCAAGAACAGCAGATGCTGGCCTCATGCCGCCGGCAAGCTCCCGCTGACCTTGGCCAGGGAGCTGCAGCCGACCACCGTTCGCATCAGGAGTCGGTCTCTAATAATACCCTGGTAGTTGGTGGACAGGAAGAAAAAAAGAAGAAGGACCATGTGCAACCTGTTCCCGCTGCACCCGCGGCTGTTCCTGCTGGGCCCGCGGTCGGTGAGGCTTCGAAGCCTGCAGCGGCGGTTCGAGGGCCCCTTCCACCCCTGAAATCACCACCAGGTGGTCGTGTGATAGCAAAGGCTGAGACATCCGATGGAGTTGAGGGAATCGTTAGTGCGCCACGCAAAGCTTCGTCCGGAGGGCAAACAGCGACATATGATGCACGGAGAGCCTACGAGCAAATAAAGTACATTCTACTGGCCGACCCACCGGCCGAGGCTTCCCGGAGAAAATCTAAGCAAGACCGTAGCAAAAAGGATTCTGTGCCTGCAAATGTGCCCCAACAGGAATGTGGCCCCTGGACCGATAACGCAGCACCCGCAGCCGGGGAGTCACCAACGGAGCATAAGCCTCACCGTCTATTTGATGCTTTATGGGTTTCGGGCGGGGGCCCAGCTGACCAGGCCCCGCTGCGCGTAGTTGGGAAGCCCAGCTACTTTGTGTCATCCGTCCTTGACATGCGCCAGGGTCAGGCGGAATTCCCTGAGGAGGTGATGCAGATGGTGGCGGAAAATAGTCGTTCCTCTTGTTCCGATGTGGAGGAAAGACATTCTCAGACGATGGGGCCCGCGCAACACTCATGCACTGAGGCTGGAATACCCACACATGATCAGTCATGAAAGGGTACTGATCAAGATTTACGAGCGTGTATGTGTGCCACGTGCGAGTTAGATGTATAGTTGAACATGTGGTTTTCTCACCTACTGGTTATCAGGGAACAGGAGGAAGAGAGACGAGAAAAGAGAGTGTAGAACCCAGGCGGAATCCGGATGTGTAGAGTTTTTTTTATCCAACCCCCTCCTACAATCCCCAATTGTGACATTTTTGGATATGCAATGTTCAATTCTGTTGTACTTTTCGTGGGATATACCCCCCTTTCCGGACTGAATCCTCTTCCTGAAGATTGTTGACTTTGTTTCTCTGGTTTCCTGCTTTGTTCCCAGCAATGGGGGAACTTGTTCCTCTATTTTGCCATGTATGGTTCCGGCGGGGAGACCACAGCTACTATTCACATTATTGCTATTCGTTCCGTTTTCCTTTTCATCTCTGTATGTTTTTTTTTTCCTGACCCACTTAACGTATCTGTCCAACATACAGATGGGCTCGAGTGAGTGCACGATCTCAGTTAAAGGACAAGAGGGACGGGATATGTTAGTGGTGGCGGCTGTGAGCTAGCTGAGCTTATTTGGACCACTGTAAGGTGTGCATGTGGTGTGGGGTGTCGCAGTGGAATTTATAGTGGCTGAGCCGGTGTTAGTTTTGGGATGCCTTCTTCGCTTTCCATTTTCTTACCTGCGTTCCATCGACTATTGCAGGTGATTTTTTTGTTACTGTATTCATTGCCGTTACTTGTTGTCGTAGTACATCACCGTATTTGCGCACCGTAGTCGCCACTCTAGACGTTGTGTGCCACAAAGTTTGCCATGCATGGAACTGATGTACAATATGATATGTACGTTGTGCGTATATGCCGTAGGCTGCGGGATGAATTGTTTGGGCCGCTACTTAGCTTTGTGTAGTGGCAATATTTCTGTTGTTGTTCCCACTGGTAGCTATGTTTTATTCACTGTCTTCTCTACTGTGACCAAGTTCTTGTCACGGACTCTTGAGGTTCATCCTCGCCGTTTTGTCGAATACGCTTCCACACCGCTGATCATCTCCGTATATCTTCCCTCCTTTTTATACACTTTTTTGTATGGAATGACCATTCGAATCCGATATCAAAAAGAGTGAAACTAAAAAAAAAAGTTTTGCATTACTTCAATTAATTAGTACACATTACACCCAACGTCATGACCGGTGGGGAGTTGGATGTGGTTAACCGCATTCACAGGGAGCAACGCAACCGAAACGCATTTTGCATGTGGTGGATTGGCATGATTAACAACTTCCACTACTGCTTGGTGCTAAGTGGTTCCCTGAGTCTTGCTGAGGGATATGGAATGAGACAATACGTTGCACTGATTACGTGGGCGAATGTGTTCTTCGGAATTGTGGCCCGTATTATTAATGCATTGGTTCTCTCACTACTGTCGTTCAACATCCGCGTGACAGTAACGTATTTTATGGGGCTGTTGGCAATTTTCTTGGTGAGCTTCGCTTATGACATCGGTGGACACAACAACGTTGCTGCTTTTGTTGTACTACTCATCGGTGTCGTCTTCATCGGTACTGCGAGTAGCTACGGCGAGTCCGTGTTTCTTGGATATATGGAGCGGTTACCGTCCAAGCAGGTCGGTGCGTGGTCCTCCGGGACGGGCCTGTCGGGCGTTGCTGCCTCTCTTATTTATCTCGGACTGGCACACGCTGGTTTTTCAAACTCCTCTATCTTCCTCATGAGCACACCGTTTCTTGCGATGTACTGGGCATTTTACTTTTTCGGCCTTAAACTGCCCGTTGAAACGCGGGAGGGTGGGTACAAAGCAATGGTGAACTGGAAGGGCACGCCGTGGAGGTCCATCACTCCGGTGCCTCATAATAAGATGCCCGAATGTTTGAAGGATATGCGACAGGAACAATGTTTGGCAACTGAGGGGTACGAAGATGGCATGTACTCTGAGCAAGACGGAGACGACTCGCACCGGTCGCAAACCTTCAACGAGTATACTTGGCCTATTTTGAAGTCGATGCACAAGTTTACATTGTGGAACAACTTCAACCTTGCCAGTGTGTACATTGCGGAGTACGCTGTTCAGTTCATGGCACCTTTCTGTTTCCCTTGCAAGCAACTGAAGGAGAGCAAGAGCTTCTGGATAAAGAATGCGTTCGTATTGACACAGTTCTGCTATCAGTTTGGCGTTTTGATTTCTCGCAGCAGTCTTGTGTGCGTTCGCATTCGGCAGGTGTGGATTTTGACTGTTATTCAAGTGATTAACGCTGTCGCATGGTTTGTGGAAGCAAAGGTACACTTCCTGGAGGACCCCGACGATGAGAAGCGGCAGCTTACATTCACTTTCATTTTGTTTGCGTGGATGGTTTTTGTGGGGCTTTTGGGTGGGGCCTCTTATGTGAATGTCTTCTACAACATACTTGAGGAGACGAAGGAGGCTCAGAATGCTGAGATTGCTGAATTCGTTGCTTGGCGCGGGAGGAAGAGGGCACCTGGGCTATCAAGTGAGCGCGTTTTTAACGATACAGAGTTTGGGGAGCCTTTGGGTTCAGAAGAGGAGGAAGCCACCATTATACGAGACTGTGTTGCTCACATTACCGCCGAGTGGAAGACAAAGCGTGACATGGCCATGAACATCGGTGCCCTTTACGTTACTGTTGGCATCACGCTTGGATCCCTCCTTGATCTCTTTTTTACGGTGGTCGTACTGCGCGGTGGTGGTTGCAGTTAGCGTCTCTGCTACCATTGTGGTCTCACACCCTCTCTTGTAAGCTTTTTTCTTTGTTTTCTTTAATTAATTAATGTACCTCCCCCTCTTTGTTTGAATCCGGGTCATGGGAAGTGTCTTTCCCCTAGATAATCCGTTTTCTCGTTTGTGTGGTACTAGCACACACAAAATATGCCTTTTCAGCGGACTTTAAACAGCTGACATCGTTTTCATTTCTGAGGGTTAATACGATACAAAGTCGGGAGGTAGGCGCATGAGTAAACAGTTTTGAAGGAAAAAAAACTGAACGAGCGCGAGTAAAACATGATAAAGCTAAAAAGGAGGTGTTACGGTAGTAAAGCAAAGAAAAATAGAAAGCGCGAGGTTGGTAGAAAAGGGAAACAAACGTGGGTGCCGCGGGAGAATTTTGTTGCATGATACCGTTATCCCACATCTGTTTCCCATATATTTTTCATAGTTTCGTTGAAACCCTTTGTGCTATGCCACTTTTAATGCCCCCTCATGCTTTTCATAACTATAAATCGTAAGAAAATTCGGAAGGGCGAGTGTCCCTCTCATTTATTTATTGAAGCAAGCCATTGTTACACAAGAACTAAACCTTCACTGCCTTCTCGCAATCTTTCTGCACCAACTCATTCATTTTTCCGGATGCATTGCGGAATCACGTGCTAATCTAAGTAGTAGCGTTTCCGGGCTCACTAACACTGTCGTTTTGGTACCTTATTGTCGGTGGTAGAAGCAGTGATATTTTAAAAAATCGGTTATATCTTACTTCTTGACGTTGATTATCCATGTGTCTCAACCTCCACGGGTAGAGCGAGCGTTCGGGCCGTTTCACCACCGTTTATTATTGTTTTTTTGTTGGGAATCTTTTTCTGCTTTCGTTGTCGTTGCATTACGGAGGTGTTTGTTTCTTGGGGGAATTTACTACATGCTGAATGCTTCTATTTATACCCCAACGTCCTAGGCTTTTTTTCTTCGCTTTTTTGATTTTTGTGCAGCATCTTTGCTACGCAATAAGGTTACAAGTGCTTCGATGAGCATAGGACGTGCTTGGGTAAGTAAATTTCATCTTCAAAGTTATCTACGACATTCTTGGCGTTGTTTACCGGCACTGAAATCCTTCACCGCCAACTAGCAGACTTGAAGATGGCACAAGGACGAGTTATTGAGTGGTTCTACGACTCCCTTCCCTCCTGTGTAGGTTTGTGGGATCACACAGATCGTTCCGATGGCGAATGCGACGTGCTGCAGCGGTCTTCGTGTTCGCTGTGTGACTCACGGCGGCACTTGTTGAGAGCTATTCCCAAGGCATATAAATCCTACAAGGATCTTAAACATGGGGGCCTCACGGAGGAACCAACTGATGTGGCGGAACGACATGTCACCGCCATACGGATTATCCTGCAAGTGAGCTACAACAAATATGCTCTCGATGTGCCTAGCGGCCATGTGCTTACGGTTTCTGCTTTCTTGGATGATCTGTGCTGCCAGCTGCTATTAGCGATGGCCGGGGGAAGGTATGATATGGATGATGACGTAGCCGTGTGGTGGGAGTTTCTGGAGGACGCTGTTGAGGCGTTGGGTCTGCACGCTGTGTTGGGAATTGGTGGGGATGGAAGTACGCCCCTGCTGCGTCCCCTCATAACCACACAGTGCTCTCCACATTCTGCTCGCGGTGCGTCGGAACACGAAGCAGGATGTTTGTTTCCACTGAGAAGGTGGATCGCGGTCGTGCGGCATATTTGCAGAACCGTGGACGGAGTGGTGCACCTTCCTAGTTGTGACGCTGCTCATAGTGGTGACCCAAATGCAGGTGACACGCGGGACGCAGGAGGGAAGGGGACTACGGGGATGCTCCTGAATGGGGCCAACCCGCTGGACTCGTTGCTTTCAGCTGTTAAGTTACTTTGCAGCTGCCTTTCTAACTCCTTCTTTTGTCACGTGCCGCCGGTGTGTGGCTTAGTGAGAGGGTCTCAGGCCGTGGCAAGCGGCGGAGATGCGCCGAAGACCGAAAGTAGCGCCCAGCATTTAATTAGGTTAGCTATACGCACCAATATAATTACTTCTTGTCGTCGACATGTTGGAACGGCGTTAAGTGACAGCGACTCTCCACCCGTTACCGATGCAGCACTGCGCGAAGGCCGCTGTTCAACACAAAGTATGCTTGGACAGCTGATTTTGCTCCGATGTACTCATGAAGAGGGCTGTGTAGGATCTGAGGGAGAAAAACGAGGAGGATGTTTCTGCTGGCTAGTAGTTGCTTCATCGCTAGTTGGTGCTGCCTTTTGTGTCCTTGTGGATGAAGAAGGAAATGTACCGTTACACACTGAGAGCTTTCTCCTGTGCTTTGTGCAGGTTGCTATTGAGGAGTGGAAGCGGAAACTGCAGCGGTATTCGCTGGGTGGAACGGAGGGTTTGGAGCTGCTAACACATCTGTTTCGTCGCATTGTGTATCAGTTACAGTTGGGACGACTTGTTGACATCTTTGGCCGCTCAGCTGCTCTCGTGCCACGCATTTTGTCACGACAGTACGTTCTCGCCAGCACATTAGTTCTACCCAATACCGTTGGCAACATTAACGACGGTAGTGGGTCAGCTGCGGCTGTTACCAGCTGGTTACTGGACCACGCGATTCGACGCTGGAATTTTCATCCTTCCCTTTTACTTCCCTGTTGGTGTCGCCGTGGCGACGCGGTTAATGTTGTGCGTGACGCTCCGCACGACGACGAAGGTGCGTTAGGGGATGAATTACTTATACGTACTGTGTTAACCGGGCAGCACGGTGACCACTATTTTTTGCGTACCTTCGTAGACCACTGTGCTGCCGCTCGTCGCGGGCGACTCGGGAGTGGTGGGCCGTCCCCATTGGCCGAGATTCACTACTATAGCGTTATGTTGAATATCGTGAGGGACATGATGGCTGGAGATGCCATAGGTTTTTTAACAAAAAACAACTCTGACGCTAACAGCCCGACAACCGTCGGCAACGATGCTTTCCCACGATACGAATGCCTGAGGTTCTTCAACGATTGGATGGCAATGATCCGCAAGGAACTCACGTGCTAACGGAAAGTTGCCGCATTTTTTTCCCGCAGTAACGATGGTTTTTGAGGGCCGCATTTATACTATCTCTTACTTCTTTGCCTGTGCCCGTGTTTTTTTATTTACCCTAATTTTTTTTCCTTTACCTTCCATTGTCTCGCTTTACAACTTCTCTCATACCAGATCCACCATTTCCCCGTATTCTCTTCCAATTGTCTCTGTCTTTTTTGAGGGCACCACCCCCTTTATTAACATCTTTGCTGCTTTTGTGCTTTATTATTTTTCTTTCCCCCTCTCGCTCACACACGCACACACACGACCAACTGGAACCAGGCTGCTTTGTTTACCACTCCTGGTGGTATATGTTTGTCTGCTGCTGCGGGAGTGCTTCACATCGTTGGTTCTAACTACTTCGTTCCGTAACGGCGAAGGGGAGGGTAGGGGAGGATCAAAGGTTAATCGGTACAACGTGTGAAAGTCAGAGCCAAACTTAGGCGGCCAAAAGGGCTGGAGGTGGCAGAATAGCAGTGGGGCAACAAAGTAAGGGAGTTAAGTGCCGCCGCGGATTTGGAGGAGGAAGAGGAAGGGGAACTTTCTCTCCGTAGTGAAGTTATATTTTTCTAGCTTTTCTCGATTTGTGCTTTTGACTTGTTGCACAACCGTGGAAAGGGGAGCAGAGGGACTGAGACCAGAGTGGGAAAGGGGTGCTTGTTGAGTACGGTAGAGGTTTCGAAGTCCAGTTGAAGTTACGAGTGAGGGTTGTAAAATAAAAATAAATAAATCGCGAAGCGGTGAATCTCGTTGGACCTCTTTGCGCATCCCCGTGGGTTGATGCTTCGGCACGCCTTGAAACTTTTTTGCTGCAGTGTGCCGCTAAACTCTCGCGTTGGTATATTTCCGCTTCACCTTGATCCACCCACTGTACAGCACAGGGAACTCTTCCGGCTGCTCGTGGGTGACATTGGGAAGGGATGCAGTCCCCCCAGAAGCGGTGGAAACACGGCAGAAATCCCGTGGTACTTCGAAGGCCTTGCGGGGAGTCTACAGAAGAGTAGATGTGTGCCTTTTGAGCACCTTATATTGGTTCCCAACACACGTTTCCCCGTCGAGCTTCGGCTCTCAGCCCATATTGCGGCATTAACGTCACTTGTGACGCGTGGGCTTCCCCGCGTGCACGTTGATTTCACCGCACTTGAGAACCCAGATGATGATATGCTCTGTGTGTACGAATTAACTCAGAGATATAAGAATAGTACTCTTGTGCATTGGCTGCAGGATGCTCAGGAGATGCAAAAGTGGGCCTACTTCGGCGATGTGAAACACCGTGTTCCGCTCTTACTCTTGCAAACCGTGAGCATTCCTGTCACCGCTGTGGGTAAAGCAGGCGACGCCCGAATGCTTGAAAAGATCAGCGCCAACAGCGAGGGCATCTCGAATATGCCGGGGGAAGCCGCGGAGCACTCCAAAAAGGAGTGTGGGAGTGTGGGTGGTGAACCACCGCGGAACAGTGATAATTCCGCTAATGGCAGCAAGGTAAGTAGTGAGTACCCATCGGATGGTTGGATAAATGAGGGTGGTGGCGAAGAGGAAGTTGAAATAAGCCCGGCGTATCAATGTTACCCGAGGGCACTGTGGCTCGCCAATTCGGACGATACTCCGTTACACCTTGAAGCTGTGGACGAGGGTGACCACGAAATCAACAACGCAAAGGATGACTGTGACGAGGGTGCCGTTACTATTAGAGCAAACCCCAGTTCACAAGCGGAGGGGGACCCTCACGCCGTGAGCACACGACGTTTTTTCAGTGCCCTCAGCGCCACCCACGATCGTGCGTTGTGTGCGGTGCAGGTGGGCCGGAAGATTCATGACCTTGTGAAGGAACTCTGTCTAACTCCGAGTCACTCTCAAAAACCACACGAAGGTTTCAGTACTGCGCCGATGCCGCAACCCCGCGTTGAGGTTTATTCCGTTCCTCGGTGCTGTGGGGCCGACGTAAGGCAAGCGCTATGGGAACGGGAGGTGGATCCTTCGGCACTGCTGACGGAGCCTGTAAATCATTACATCAATAGTCATGGTCTATACCGTGATTATCGTAAGGATGTTTTCCCCAAGATGACATACATTTTACACAGTATACCCTCGAGCGACCGTACTGAGAACAAGATACGCAAAGGAAGGTTGCCGAATATTGGGTTCACTTCTGTTCTCTCCTTTCCGGGGATAATCCCCCGGCTTGAATTGCACTATGACAAGAACAACAGCTTGGCATGTGATTTGTACGAAAAGTTGAGCATATTTAGCACACCTGAGGGTATGGAACCGGATCTCATTGTTCCCATTGGTGGTGATGGTTACATGATGCATTGCATTAGGAATAACTGGAGTCGATTCCTACCCTTTTTTGGAGTGAATGCTGGACATGTAGGCTACCTTCTGAACGACCCCTCCACCGTCGAGGAGCTTCTCACTGCACCCCTGAAGCTGCACACTACAACCATGCTTTACTGCTTGGCTGAGAGGGAGGATGCACTTAGCGGGGAGAAAGTCCTTCTTTCCGAGCTTGCCTTCAACGATGCGTGGGTTGAGCGTTCGAGTGGACAGACAGCACTCATCCGTATTCTTATCAATGGCGAGGAGCGGATTCATCGATTACGCGGTGATGGAGTGCTGGTGTCCACAGCGGCTGGAAGTACGGCTTACTGTCGCGCACTCGGTGCTTCTCCAGTTCCTGTCGGCGCACCCCTGATCCAAGTGGTTGGGAGTAATGTAGTGTCACCTGCTCAATGGAGGCCTACGCACCTGCACCAGGAGGATCAGGTGGAACTGGAGGTGATTGACAGCGCCAAGCGACCTTGTCGGTGCTTCGTGGATTCCGTTGATGTCGGGAATGTCACGCGCTTGCAGGTGCGTTCGAGCAGGGCAGCCGGAGTTGTAATTGCTTTTGCGTGTAGTTGCGATCTCCAGCAGAAGCTGTACGAAATGCAGTTCCCCGCGAACATGTGAGCGGCTGACATTTGCAGCAACGCGAAACGATGATAATGATGATTTGTACGAAATCCAAAACGAAACCTGTAGAGCGGATAAAAAGTCACGTGTGATTTGCATTGACCTTACTGTACGTTTGCTCCTTTACTTTGTAGTTATTCGCTTTCTCGTTGATGAGTGTGAGGGTTGTACAAGTTGGTGGACATGAGTGTTTTTGTGTGGTTGTCGAGGGTAATGTGGTGACGAGGTAAACAAGGCAATGGAGCAAAGCTTGCTGGGGAGTGGTGGTGGATGGATTCCGTTTACTCTCTTTTGCATCTTTTTGGTGGGGTCTTTTTCGTTGTTGTTTCGCTGTGTGCCGCGGTGGAGTTCCTTCCCGTTTGCAAAACGACGCATATTTCATATCGGTGATATCATGGTAAAGGTCACATAGACTAGATAAGTGCATCTTTTCCCTCCGGGCCTTAATTGTTCAATTTTGTATAAAAAGGCTCTATCTTCCTTTTGCTGATGGTCGGTCCCGCAAGGAGGTGATAGAACGATCGCCCATGTATCTGTGCGCGCACTCGGATGATTGTGGTGTGTAAGAGCGGGCGCAGCGTCGACGGGCTCGTCTGCTCGTTCCGTAGGATGTGATTCCAATCTTTTCTTGCCCTTGTTATTTATGCCGATTTTAGTTGTGGCCGTTTCAAATTGTCTTCCCTCCTTCGACCATCCCAAACTTCTTCTATTTTTTTCTTTTCTTACCAGTGCTAGAGTGTACCAAGGGCCCGTTCTGGTCGTACGGGGAGAAAGGCGTGGAGTTTGCCACTCTAGCGCAAGGATATAGGTTCAGTTAAGCAACAAAACTGAAATAGAGGGTTTCCGGAGAGGTATCAGAAAAAAATTACTAATAACAGAGATTAAAGTGCGAACGGTTGCAGACAGGCAATAAGAGGTCGAACTAACGGAAAGACAACAAGTTCATATGCAACACACCGAGGCGCAGTCACAGCAGATTTTGCCGCGTAGTGGGCGGGGCGGCGAATGTTTCGCAGATACACACACTCAAGTTGATGACGGGGCAAGTGTGGTTTTTCCTGCCGCTGGTGGTTTATGCAGTCAATCTCAAACCCCCCAGGCTCCGCGTAGGAGGCCTCGTGTCATCACAGCACAAGACCTCGACGAGGCCCTTTTGCAAGCGATTGAGGGTAAGATCACCCGAAAAAATGCGTGGGTTTCAAAAGATGCAAGTAACCTACTCGATGGGATCACTCAAACCGTTGAGAGCACTTTGGACTCCAATAGTACCGTGGACGAGTACACCAGTTTCGCAAAAGTTGCCACCGTTGTGGAGGGATGCTCAAAAGTGTGGACAAGCCGCGTGGACAGCACATATCAGCGTTCAAATCAGATGGTACGCCGCCTGCTGAGGAACGAGGATGAGGGCCACGGGAGCGATGAAGAGAACAAAGAGGAGGGCGACGGAGAGGGTGGAGCCCCTAGCACAAGCGCTGCGGCCGAACGTAGAAGGAGGGCTGCACAACGTAAAGGTCAGACTGTTCGCACCATCGCATTTGATTTATCTGAGATCAACCTAGATCGAAAAGCGCGATTGGCACTTGTACGCACTGGTGTAAGTGCACAGTTTCGTGCAATAACAGAAAAATTTGACCAAGGAAATGCACAGGGGTTGCTAGTGCACAACACCCCGATCGGCGGTGCGGGGAACCTTATTCTCGATGTGGATTACGTACGAGAACCGGATGGTGACTACACAGCCGACTGCGGAAGGCACTCTGGTCAATCAGATAAAGTTAAAAGTGAACCAGATGAAGGCGAGAACATCAACACTACGGCACGAGGGTTCGCCGACGGAGGAATTGAGGATGGGGTTGATGAAGGGCTCAGGATCACTCTTGACCTTCCACCCTTCACGGCATCACATATGCAATCCAATGCGGAGAAAAACTCACTTTTTGTTTGTGGCGGGGGCCACCTAGTTGGGGACGGTGCTGGCAGTGCTGTCAGTACAAACGATCGTAGCGGTGAAGGTGCAAGAGTTAGTTCTAGTAGTTTTTCCACTGATCCCAACGCCTCAGGCCGTCCTTCACTGACGGTGCCGTCCCTGCTGGCAGTACCCCATACCGTGCAGGGGAACCCGGACGTGTTGCCCGACGACGCGACGCGCGTAGCCACGAATGAGCAGGATGGCAATGAAGAGCACGATTACCAAGATGGTGGCTGGTTTGATGGTATGGATGGTGCTGACGCCGATTACGGTTTACACGATGGTGGTGAAAGTATCGACCAGGATCGCTATACGGCTGACAATGGTAGAGGGGAAGAAAGCAACCCTGAGTTGTCCCCAGAGCGTGTTGCTTTGGAAGCCCGTCGCTTGGTTTCGGGCGTTACTGATCTCAACATCATGGACAATCGTCTGCGTAATAAACAACTCGCACTTGAGGTGGATGACCCCAGTGGGTGGGTTCCAATGGCTGAGCCCGTGAGCAATCCCATGTTTGGGGCCAGAGCACGCAAGAACTCAACGATCATGATGACTCTGCGCAAGCAACACCATTTCCTTGGGCCCAGCGTGGCCCAATCTTCCATATCCACCCAATCCTTGAAACGCTTGAAACGTGAAGCTGCGGTTTTTGACTTACCGGGTGAGCTGGAAGCCGTTTCGGCGACGGCTTCTCGTCGGTCTGCGGGGACAAAGGAAAAATCTACAAAAGGAGATGATTGCATTCATCTTCCACCTGTGTTTGCGTTGCTAGAGGACAGCGGTGTGGACAATTCGGCGTTAAAGCAAAGCACTTCCGAAGGAAAAAACATGAGTGCACTTGGGAAGGAGTTGCTGCTAGGAAGGGATTCTAGCGCAATAAAACCGTACCTGCAGACGTCTGTGGAGCTGACTAAGGCGCAGGAAGCTGGCTTGTTGGTGCGGGAAAACCCTGTGCCGGGCGTAACCGTTCCATCGTATCTTCCCTATCCCATAACGGTACCA
>NW_027124269.1:0-2887 GCF_001457755.1 Trypanosoma equiperdum | reverse complement strand
CAGTGGAACCTCCTTCGCAAGTCGGCAACGGGAAGCACTATACATCATTATAACAATGCCACTAGCTACGGCTACGCAGACGAGGATGCAGATGGTAACGGGGCTGGCGACATGCCAGCGGAATTCTTTCACGGTGGTGTTGATTCCGACAACGACTATGGCGATGTGGGCACCTACGACGGTTTCAACGACAGTACCAGGGATGACACCTTAGACAATCCACTAAAGCTTGCACAAGCACAAATATTCGCCAGCCTTGATCAAGCTGATTTGATACGTTCAAGTACCGCACTAACAACGTTGAGCGGCAATAGCGCACGTCCCAGCAGCATGAATGTGAGTGACGTTGCCGACATAGATCCAGACACAGTCGTGAAAGTATTGCATGCGCCGGAGGCTATGCTTCCTACGCAGGTAGATGTTGTGTTGTTGAGAAAGATTATGTGGGCTTCACTGACCGGAGCTGCAGGGTGCGAAGTAACTGAGCAGCAGGAGTCACAACGCGTGTCGAGGCGAAAGCGTGGTCGCGTGGCGGGAACAGAAGGGCCCACCCAGAAAGAAGATAATCAGGGTTCCGATGACGGGGTGAAGAAGGTACGGTTTAGTGAAGTTGTGCTTCAGCTACTACCGCAAGTTAGCACTGTGTCTGCCACAGGTGCCCTCTCACCGGCCTTTTTCTTCTTTTCTTTGTTGTTTCTTGCCAATGAACACGGACTTCTCATTGAGAGTGTCCCAACACTGGACGACCTAGTTGTTCATGTTCCGCCGCAACGGGGGGACGCATCAGAGACCATGGTGAATGCAGACTAGGGTAGGAACACCCACAGAATTCGTGTGTTCACATACGTATGAGCGTAGAAGTGTGCGTGTTGCTTGCGTTGATGTATTCCCATTCTTCTTAGTGTGGTGTGTGTGCGTGTGGGAAAAAGTGAGGAGGGGGGCGGCGCAGAAGGAAAAAGAAGTGACACAATGGCAGGGGGTATATCATTGTCTGATGTGTGCGCATGTATTCAACTCCAGTTCCCTTCTTCTGGTTTCCATCTAATTTAAGGTTCATGCGCACATACTCTTGAATCCGGTAATTTGCCCTTGCTGTTCTCCAGTTTCGAGGGTGCAATGGATTAAAAGTGTGCGTAAATGAATGAGGCGTTATGCACTTTTGTGTTTTAGAGAAGAATGGCGGCGGGCGCGCACTGTGTATAGAGTGCACTGCGGACCAAAGCCAGGGTAGCAGGTGGTTGTCATGTTTGTTCGTCTGTTTGTTTCATAGTTTTTATGATTTTTCCCCCGTGTCTTGGTCCCTTACTCCATTGTTTTTTGTCGAATTTGTGCTGTGTTGCCCGGGGTGAGCTGTGCTCTGTTTTTGTACCAGTACGGTGCGGTTTCGCTTCCCAGGTTACAATGTTTGGTGTCGCTTTTTATTCCTCTCCCTTTTGTGACTGAACGCTTTGCACCATTAGGAGGCTGCCACAAAGTAATGGTCTGCGACTGTTCCACAAACTGACTTCACAAGAAGGCATATTTGGCATAGATATCGGGGCAATCTTCACTTGCCGTGGGAGTGTTGGCAGACGCATATATTTTTTTCGTTTATTCACTTGAGCGATATAAGGGAAAGGAGGAGAGGGGGGAGGGGAAGGTACATCTGGAGGAAGCGGCTCAATATCGAAGAGGGGAAGCTACTCTCGAGAGGGAAGAATCTCTGCTCCGAAGTAGCTGCCGCAATAGAGGGCTCAGGTGTTTTTTGTCTTTTGCTGGGAAGGCCTTGAAATGGCCTTTTCACTTCCAAAAAAATATTACCTTATCGTGCACGATGCCATCCGAAAGGTGTTGGGGAATGACGCTGAGATTTCTGCTTTCGTAACGTCCCAAGGGAAGTTTCAGTGTCACATGCTCGTAAACTCTACGACTACCGACCCCGATCTCTCCAACACAGACACTAGCAACCCGGTGGGTGGTAGTGCAGGCAACGCGGACAAAAAGGGGGAAGTGTGTGGTTTTGTGAAGGAATTCGCCGCGAGGCTACAGCGCTGTCTCGGGGTTTGCGACATTGTTGCGTGCCGTCGGCGGCTTGATATTGTTTTCATGGACCGTGAGGTGCTGCGTCTTGCACTGGGAGCGCCAAGGAGAGCCATCAATAACTTACGGCACCCTTGCGAGATAAACGAGGAGCCCGACTGGACACGGCGGAACCGCCTGCGGATATCCCTAGGCTTTGACGAGGACCTTTTCATTGAGGTGTGTGATTTGAAAATTGCCCTCGCCGCTCGCCTCATGGAGAGATGGGTGTATGACAAGTATTGCAAGGGCAATGTTGGTAAACTGAAGGGTGAGTCCGCAAAGCGGCTGCTATGGGAGAGAGAGAGACATCTCTATCCGCCTGTAACATACTGGCAAGCGCATGGTTATCTACTATTACAGGAGTACCCGTGCGACCACCACATCACTCTTGTAGGGACAATTGCGCAAAATTTTGCCAAATACTACGGTGAATTTCCCCTTGACAATCCGTATTGCCCTGGGGAGGACCTCAACACAATTGGCTGCGTGCAGGAACTTTGCCGAGCATGGAAACAGTTGCCGGTAGATGAGGGCGGAGCGGAGGTGTTGTTGAAACTTGGTGTGGAGCCTCCGGTTCCAGAATAGTATTGTTCCAAGCATCACAATTGTTCTTGTGGTTACCATGTTGGGGGGATGTTGCTGGTCCCTTCGCACATTGAGTTGTTCTTTGGTGTCGCAAGGAGATCACCATCCTATCCTTCTTTTTTTCTTATACCTTCCTGCCATGTTTGGGCATACTTCTCCCCTTGAAATTTCAAAAAATAATTAGGCCTAGAGTAGTGCTCCATCCCTTCTTCAGCGTGAAGATTGTTTACTGCTTTTTTTT
>NW_027124265.1:0-1388 GCF_001457755.1 Trypanosoma equiperdum | reverse complement strand
CTGGACCCTGGCACCACGTGGAGGTGGCCGGCGTCGCCAGGGCGTGGCGGTCATCGCAGCCGCCCTCATCGGGGGTGTGTCGCGGGGCCACTCTCCTTGCCGGCGGCGAGTAGCCGGGCCCAAAGGCGATGCCGCCCCGTGGCTAATTCCTAAGGAAAAAATCTGACGGGTTCCACCCGGGCCACCTTCGCCCCCCTCCACGCAAGCGGAGCGTTGCGCCGGACCTCTTAACCGCGCCAGGGGCGAACTTTTGTGCGGGGGGAATGAGGTTTTTTGTATTCCGTTTAAAGGCAAGGCAAGGTGGGGCTGGGTGAGGCAAGGTAAGGCAAGGCGAGGCCCCCTTCCGAACACGGGCAGCGGGGGACCGGCGCTGAACAGTCACCATTTGTTTCGAAGGGAAGGGGAAAGGGACAATATCCTGTATTCAAAAAAGCTTCACGCTTTTTGGAGTAGCAAAGGGGTGGCGGCTGTTTGTGAACAGCGGCACGTTTTTTCGAACAGGAAAGGATATGTTAGAGTTTTCGAAAAGAACCGCGTTTTTAAAAAATGCGGGTGGGCGGGCAGCGTCGTCGCTTTTTCAAACACCGTGGGCGAGGGGGGATCAGTGACGAGGCACCTCGACCCCCTTTTCCAAAGGTCTTAAATTTTTTTTTTTGCTGCGGGGTCCTGAGGGCCGGCGGCGCCGCGGTGCCTGATAATCCGCCCGACTGCTGCGCCACCACCGTGCTCGGGTTTCCGACCAATCCTCCAAAACCTTCCAGGGGTCCTCGGGTTCCGGCGGCCATTCGAAATTCGGAGGTCCGCGGGCGTGATGGGCGGCCCCTCTCCCCGCTACCTTTTCATCCCATCGCCGGGCCAACCGAATGAAACCAACCACCTCCCCCGCCGAAAACAAATTGCGGTTTTCGCGAAAGCGAGGCGGCGGCGGGCTCGGGTCGACTCCCAAATGACGGCGAGGGGGTGGTGCTGGTGGTCGGGGGGCTGGACCCGGGTGGTTTGCCCCCCTTCGGTAAAAAAAGACGGGGGGTGGCCCGACGAGTTTGGGGGCAGCGAATGCCGCGGTCACGGGGAAGGGCGCGGCCTGCCAATAAACCGCCACCGGGTTCGGGTGGCCACTTTGGGGCACCGGTACACGCCCCGGCGGACCCGAGAGCCGGCCGGGGTGCCCGCCCCTTCCGTCGATATTGAAACCCGCCATGATTTCGGGCGTTGGGCGAATTTTCTCTAAAAGATGATAAAAAAGAACCTCTCCGAAACGAGGGATACGCTTCCGCCTGAGCTAATCTTTCTTTTGAAAACGCGCTCGTCGCGACCGCGCGGCGTGGCTTTCCCTTATTTTATTTTATTTTATGGCTAGAAAGGTGAAAGAAAAGCAGGTGGGGCAACAG
>NW_027124264.1:0-1769 GCF_001457755.1 Trypanosoma equiperdum | reverse complement strand
ATGTTTTATAAGACTTTGTATTGTTGACAATATACGGGATGAGGTTAAACGAAATAGACACTCCGGGTGGCAGTTAATTGCCCTTCTCTTACTAAACACCACCTTTTGTATATCCATTCCTAGACTCTTTACACATTTGTGTTTCAGTAATTTTCGGTATCATGTTAGGGAATGTATCCTTCCAATTCTTTTATCACACAATAATATTAGTGTTAGTCAAGAGTGTTATTGATGTTAAGGCCATCGAGATTGGAGTGGGAGCGGCCTCAGGTGTCAAGAAGTTTACTCGGCATGTGTGTTGGAGATGTGTACATTTTTTTTTTGCTGTTCATTTAATAGTGATGTAAAGATAAAACAATGTGATGTGCTTGGTTGTCTGGAAGGATTTTAAGGAAGTGTAACGAAAAGAATATGAATATAGGAATTGTCAGAAGTTGAGTGATTGAAATACACCAGGGTAAGGCGGGTGAAAGACTTGATGTGGGATGTGTAACTCATTTTTGGGGAATTAGATGTTATGCTTTAAGCAAATTCCTTTCAGAGAGAGAGAGAGGGACATGGAATTCAGAAAGTTTAATGGAAATCACGACGATGGCATCTGTAAAGTGATTTGACGAATTTACTATCCTCGTGTATAGTGAGCTTGTTGAGATGGCCTGTTGGATGTTATGTTAGTTTGTTTGCTCTGCCTTTGAAGATATATCATTTTGCGCCGATGGTTGAAAGTCAATAACTGCTCTGTGGGATAATACATGCGCATGTCATGATAGACAACATTTATTTGATATTACTGTTGTGTTTAATGTGAATTCTGTTTTTTGTTTCTTGCTTTGTCGTGCATAATGAAGAATCACAGGAATGTGGCAAGCAATTGTACAAGTGGTCGTTGTGGGAGTGTCGGTAACGTTGGTAACGGCTGGAGACGATAACGTGATAGACTACAGGAAGCACGGGAAGGGATTTGATCTTTTGTGTGGACTCTTCACGAAGGCGGAAAAGGGAGCGAAAGAAAATTACATTGATAAGTTAAAAGATGATAGTAATTATCAGTGGTTTAATAAAGGTGCCAGGGATTCAGCGGCTTTGAAAACAGAGGTGGATAAAGTTAAAGAGTTAGAAGACGAAGTGCAGAGTCATGAAAATAGCGCCAGGACAGCGTTTCGGAAAGCAGCGTATGGGGATGACATCGAAACCGAGAATGCGGACAAAACTTTTGGATCCCGTGGGGAAAACCAACCCTGCAATGAAACAAGCCGTTCAACAACAATACCGAAAGAAATTGTATGCCTTTGCAGCTCTGCAAGTGGAGCCACTGAAAGCTGCTTTGTTGCGGGAACTGCTCAAAATCAGAGGGAGCATCAAACACCGGAAGACCGTCTGCAGTTATGGAAGGAACTTAAAGGTAGGTGTACAGTAGGATCTGGTAGCGTTGAGGTTACTGTTAAGGCTATAAAACAGGACTTGGAGGATTTGCGAAATTGGTATTCAGATGGCCAAAACAACGGATCTCCACAGCCGCCACCAGCACCACCACAACCTCCGTTCCCACCACACGGCGTTCCCCCACCGCCAAGAGTTGAGGAGGAACCTGATCCACTTGCTTCAAAGCCGTGGGTTGAGCAGTTGAATCAGGCGATGGGTCACATGAATAAAAGAGATGCAGCTCTTCAAAAGTTGAGAGAGAAAGTTAAAAAGTTAAAGGGAACTTACGGTAAAGCGAAAAATGAAGAGGAAGTAAAGGCATTAAAGGAATCTGGAGCTGGAGCTGA
>NW_027124530.1:2187-2298 GCF_001457755.1 Trypanosoma equiperdum | reverse complement strand
GTTATAAGAAATACTTGTAAGTGTTAAGAAAATAATTCATATGTTACATTATGTTATTTAGTTAATGTAGTCGTGTAGACGTATATAAAAAATGCATTGATTGTGTTGTTA
>NW_027124530.1:843-2177 GCF_001457755.1 Trypanosoma equiperdum | reverse complement strand
GTTATAAGAAATACTTGTAAGTGTTAAGAAAAGAATTCAGATGTTACATTATGTTATTTAGTTAATGAATTCATGTAGACGTATATAAAAAATGCATTGATGTTGTTGTTGCGCAGCTGGTGAATGTTCGGTGCTTAGTGTTGGTATGTTGTCTTTGCGTACATATATACGTATTCTTCCTTAAAAGTTGTATTTAGACACACTGAGTGCTGCAGCGTTAGCGCATTCTACAGTTTTTTGATTTTTTTCTTTCCATGCATTGTTATATAAATTGCAGTGTCAAGGTGCACTGACGGCTTCTGTTATACTAACAATTTACGATCTTCCTATGATAAATACTCCGGCCGTCTGCGCTCATTATTATTCGCTTATCAGTGTAACTCTTTAAAACAATGCTACTTTTTCCTATAAACACATCTAAAGTTGCATCTATTCATTTATCTATATAATGTGGATTATTATTGGCTTTTCCAGCAATATTTTTTGTGCTGTTTATCTCGTATTCTTATCGCTGTCCATATTTTTGTTCCCTATCCTTTCGCTACTGCCTTCTCCTCTATATATGCCTTTGATTCTGAATTTCTCCTGGAATATAGACTCCGTCTGTCACTCATTCTACTTCTCATAATTACCTAGTGTATGATTATACCCGACGTCAGATTTGATTTTGCAACTGCACATATTCTACCTCTCTCGTTACCATTGTGAAGTTCCTCTAATAATGTCCCTGTTACTCTCTTTTACACTGTTACACTCTTAGACACCTAGTCCACCTCACTTACCTACTCCCACTACATTTTTACCACTGTTTTAAGTGCTTGTATTTTTGTTGTCCGCTTTCTCGTCACCACAGTTTATTATTATAATACTACGATATGCACACTCACAACACTGTCCTATCATTATTATCATCATGGTTGTCATCAGTGTCACTACTTATTTTTCTCTTGTTGCTATAACTATTGCTATGATAACCTTAAATTTCTCTAAATGTACACAAATAAAATAATATAAACAAAATTAGCAACATTCTTATAACTGCAATCTCTTTTAATGCATTATCACCATATTATGTTGCATCCACATGACATTTTCATATATATTTTTAAAAATTGTAATTTTTTTATTTCTCAAAATTTCTCAATTTTCACCTTTTTAGAAAATCCCTGTCAAAATACCAAATTTTATAAATTTCATAAAATTGATCAAAATAATGAAAGGTTTATAGAAGCAAAAATGCAAGAAAAAGAGGGGCCTTCTTTGTTAGAACAGAACTGTTTCCTGTGGTGTTTGCTGTTGTCCCTGTTTTTGTTGTGACTTTAGCTTCGCGCTTA
>NW_027124530.1:0-833 GCF_001457755.1 Trypanosoma equiperdum | reverse complement strand
TTGAATTCACAACCATCCTTTTCTTTGCATTTATTTTCGTCCTTTTCTGCTTTGCAATCCTCTGTTTCTTTGGAACCAACTATTACTTTGGGTTCGTTCTTCTTTGTTGTCTTCAGGCTCCTTGATGTTCTTTCCAATTCTAATTGGCTTAACGCCGCTGTCATTTGTGCGGGTTCCGTCAGCTCTTTTGTTTGTGGGGTTTGCGTGTCTGGACTACTTCGCAGTTGTATATTCTTATTGTCAATTGCAGTAATGAAGGTCGCTGCAAGATTATCACCTTCTTTAAATTTTTTGTTCAGTTAGGCAACTAGTGCTTTATTTTGGCTGTCGTCGTTTCCGTCTTTGATGTTTGTAAAGGCTGGATCGCAATTTATTAACGCATGACGGATTGTTGTATCCGCTGCAAAGCAGGCGCCGTCTTTTGTTCGTGGGTCAACAACCTCCTGCGCTGGCACCCGTGAGGCTTCGCATATAGCCCGTGCTAGTGTGATTGTGAAGTCTTTGTCGGTGTTAGGCGCACTGACATAGTTGTGGCAGGGCGCGTCGTCTGCATCCGAAGCGCGGATGTTGATCGGCGACGCTTCTGGATAGGTTGACATCGCCGCGTATGACCATTGCTGTGTGGCGCTCCCACCGATCTGACAGTTTTTCAGTGCCTGCACCACTGTTTCCGGGCTGCCGCTGGCATCGCAGCTGCCGCTCGTCGCTGCTATTTTTAGGCTCGCCGCTGGTGGTGTTTTCGCAATTCTTGACAGTTTAGACAGCTTGCTAGGATTGGGGTGACCGTTGTTGAACAGACTGGCTTTTCCATCTTTCCTTAGCTTACATATCGC
>NW_027124323.1:1396-2434 GCF_001457755.1 Trypanosoma equiperdum | reverse complement strand
AGAATGCACCAAGGCTCCTGAATGCAAATTGGAAGGAACAGAATGCAAAGATTCCAGTTTTCTAGCAAACAAACAATTCACCCTCATTGGTTCTGCTTTTGTGGCCTTTCTGTTTTAAAATTCTAGCATTCTAAGGATTCTTGCTCAAATTTATTAAATTTATGAAAATTTCCTTTTTTATAGAGAATTTTATAAATTTTCTGAAAGTTGAGATATCGTAATACTTTTTAATTAAGATGGGAAAATTAGTGAAAATTCGAAATTTATGAAAATATTTAAAAAATTTTTAATGTGTTTTATTTTGGCCTATGTGCGCAATTTATTAGGGTTATATGGTATGAAAAATGAAGCTATTACAATTTTTTATTTTTATTTTTATTGTTTTTTATGAATACTAGTTAGGGTTATAATGGAAACCATAAGCACAGTAATAGAATGAGTGTATTCTGATTTTTCATAATCGAAATTTCTAATTCGAGTGATGCAGACTTAGTTGTCGGAAAAAATAGGAATACTTGAAACAATGGTAAGTGTGCAATGCTTGTTAGTAAGTGAGCGCTAGTGAAAATGAGCACGAAGAAAATTATTAATAAAGGAGAGGCAGAACAACAGGGAGAAATGAAGATACAATATTTGAAGTTTCAAACACTTATATGACAATATGCATCATCATCCACAAGGATATAAATGATGAGACGGTGGAAGAGAGACAGATTCCAGTGTGCGTGAAAATGTAATTTCTACGTTATACGCACATGCAACGACAGAAGAGGCAAAAAAATACATAAAGAAACAAAAGAATGCGCGACAACACTCCACAAAAGAAAATGGTACATCAGGAAGAGAGGGGGGAGAGTGTGCTGCATATTTTGCTCAACAATGGATGGTATAAACACCGGAGATGGTGGAGATTGTGTTTTCAAACATTATGGCGAGTTTTGTTGTGCAAAACAAGTCGCAGGTGGCGACTCTTAGAATTACTATGGTCTTGTATTTTTTTAGAACCAAGGAGGAAGGCAATTGAATTTAAGGAAGAAC
>NW_027124323.1:0-1386 GCF_001457755.1 Trypanosoma equiperdum | reverse complement strand
TGTTCCATTTATTTTAATTATATTTAAAAATTAGAAGATGAACTGCCACGACAAGCTTCATGGCAAGCCAAGAGGCGTCATAAGACACAGAACGTTGGCGGATCGTCTAAGCAACCATCAATTTGACAGAAAAATTATCATTATCTATCTAAAATAGGCCCTAACGTCAAAGAACTTTGCTACCCTAACTTTCTGAAGAATGCCAGAGGTGAGTAACGGCCGCAATCTAGTAACATATAGTATGGCAGAAACTACTATCAAGATGTCTAAACATAAGCAGGGGGCTTTATTCTCTCCGCCTGGAACTGTTATGCCGACAGCGGCGGGAAGATTTTTACCGCAGCTGCTTTTTGCGGCGCTGTTCACGTTAATGAAAATATCGGCCCAGGACACAGAACTGGATGCAGCTGCCACTAAAGTAGCAGGACCGTGCGACGAAGCAGCATACCTTTCAAAGCTATTAAAAGGCTGGAAAGGGGAAATAGGAGAAAAGCTGGACGCCGTCAAACTACACGAAGAAGACGCACTAACATGGAGACTGGCGGCAGCTGAAAACGACGATGAAGTGTCGTCACGCAATCGAATCGCGTTGGCACTCCTGAGCAAAACCCACGCAAGACGAGCTCGCAACACCGCTGCAGACGCTAAAGCAAAACTTGAACCAGCTATAGCGACGCTAACCAGCCGAATAGCGGCTGTCCTAGCAGTTTCCAAAGCTCAGCCAGGCACAATGAAATCGCGACAAGCCGCAACCAAAGAACCAAACCCCTCAGAAACCGGCGGTACTTCTGCGGCATGCCCAATCACATTTACAATGAATTCAACTGTGACCTTCTGCGATCTAAGCAAAATTTTCGGAACGGCGGCGGACGCGCTTACAAAGGACGCTGCAGGGAAGTCACATGTGAAGCTTCTTCCAGACATTTTTCCGACCCAATGGAAATGAAAGTGCATGCATTAGCAAAAGGCGCGGTGTCCACACATTCAAATATAGCCACAAATGACAAAGGACACTGCCACGGAAACGCAGCATCTGGCGTACTTACAAGCGAAACCAACGTTCTTACCGCATACATAACAACGGTACCGGGAGGAAAGCACACGGCAACAAAGCAGCAGCACAGAACAATGATCGGCAACACCTGGACCTGTCCAGCTGACGACACAAATCCTTCAGAAACAAACCCAACGCTCAAGCACACGCTGCATGTGATATGCCAAGCGAGCAACTTCCAAAGCAGTACGCAGCCGCGCACAACATCGGAAGAAGGGCCCACACTTGCAAGCGATGGCGACATGCAGAATATAGCGCGGTTTCTATTGTTTTTACCAGCGGAAATAGCGGCCATCCCGATGGAAGAGCAAGCAACCAAGATTCAGGAAAAA
>NW_027122998.1:2351-2429 GCF_001457755.1 Trypanosoma equiperdum | reverse complement strand
TTTTTTTTTTCATATTCGCTTGTCTCCGCCATCACTTGACACCGTCAGTTTCTGTATCACATCCGTGTGCATATATTT
>NW_027122998.1:2073-2289 GCF_001457755.1 Trypanosoma equiperdum | reverse complement strand
TATATATATATATATTATCTTTTATATATTTATTATATATCTAATATAGATATATAAATATATAGATATATTTAATATAATTTTTTGCGTGTATTCGCTTAATCACTAGTTCCTGTTGCGTTGAGTTTCGTTCCTTTTTCATCAAGTCCTGTTATGTGGGGTCTTGAAGAAATATATGTGTAAATGTCTTTTTGTTCTCTCATGTCACAAGTGGAA
>NW_027122998.1:607-2048 GCF_001457755.1 Trypanosoma equiperdum | reverse complement strand
AAAAAAAAAAAAAAAGAGGACGTTTGAACAAGAAAAACGGAATAAAACAAAGCCAACCAAACAAAAATGAAGTGTAACGGCTAGCTAGTGCTCCAACATATATATATATATATATGTGTGTGTGTGCATGAAGCCATCCATTTCTCACATTTCCTTCTTTATGCTTTTTTTTTGTTTATCCTCTTCTTTTATTCCCGCTAATTACTCACACGGAGTAATCAGTGAAAAAAAAAATGAAGAAACAAACGTGAATGAAGTTTAAAAAAAAAAAAAAGACAAATGTTGTTGTTGGTGGTGTTATTATGGCATCTCAAATATCCTACACATCGTTGACACTTTTCGTACTTGAACTCATCAATGGTTCAACGCCTCGGAGTCTCTGCCTTCTATTATTGTGATTTTTTAAAAAAAAAATTATTAAAAATAATTTTTTTTTTTCTCTCTCTCTCCTTTCTTTTTTTTTTTTAACTCTCTCGTTTCCTTTCGTGAATTTGCAGGTGCAATTCGTTTTTTTCATTTTCAAAAAAAAAGAAGAAAGGTCTTCCACACCGCAGCCACTTTCACTAACGCTAAAACAACAATAAAATATAGCAAAGAAAAATAAAAATAAAGAAAAAAAAGAGGGGATGTGCGGGTCCCAAAAGCAAAAAGATAAAAAGATAATAACAATAATAATAATAATAAAAGCTGATATAATATAATATAATATAACAATAATAATAATGGTAACAAAAATAAAAAGAAGGAAAAAGAAGTGAGAAGGGATTTATAAATAGTATATATTTATAGATATCATATATTCATATATTTATAAAGGTTTTGATAGAAATTTGGATGGACGGAAGGGAAAGTTAAGAAAAAACAAAGCAAAACAGAACCTTCTCCCTTCAAAAACAAAAAAAACAACGGTGGAACATGACAGTTTAGGTCCCGTACGTGGCGTGAGTAAAGGAAACTGTAAAGTAGAAAAAGGGAAAAATAATTAAAAAAAAACACGCACACAAACAAACAAACAAAAAAAAAACAAAGAAAGAAAAAGAAAGGTGAAAACATCACCGTTTCGTCGGTTATCATCGTTGCCATCATTCATTCACTTATTTTATTGAGCTGTTGCTTTTTTTTTTATATTGTTTTTCAAAAAATATATAAATATATTTATATATAAATATTAATATATCTCGTACAAAAACAAAATGAAAAAGCAAGCAAACAAAACAACTAAACACAAAAGCACACAAGTACAAATATTTATATAAATATATGTATGTTTGTGTATCAAAGCGTTTATTATTTCTTTTATTTTTATTTTTTTTTTTAGAAGAAAAGAAAAATCTGAAGACACTTCTCCTCTTCTCTACCGTGTTATTAATGTTGTTGTGTTGATGTTGCTACGCATCTCATCTTCTATAAATAAATCCCTCTATTTCATTTAATTTCCCCA
>NW_027122998.1:0-573 GCF_001457755.1 Trypanosoma equiperdum | reverse complement strand
ATATATATATATTTATCTATTTTTTTTTCTCCTCCTCCTCCTCCTTTTTTTTCTCTTCCTTCTAAAATCCTTTGCTTTTCGTTTGTTTGTCATGGTACAGTAGCAAAAGTAAAAATAATAAAAGAGTTCACAGCACGGGGATGAGAGAAGAAACCGAAGAGAAAAACGAAAAAAAACAACAAAGCAATAAAATTGGGAAGTAAAATTACAAAGCAATAAAAGTAAAATATAACAAAAAACAAAAAACAAAAAACAAAAACACACAAAGAGATGAAATGAGACGAAAATGCCTCCCACTTCTCGTGTAGTTGAGGCGAAGTGTAATGAAGACTCAACTACACGCACAATAATAACAAAAAAAGAAAAAAAAAAGAAATTTAGAAGGAAGTGCAGAATAAATTACGAGAAACAAACTCTGTTATTCATCTTTAACTTCCTGGTACCACAACAGTAACAATAACAATAACAATAACAATAATAAAATACATACAAATACACATACAAATACACACGCACACACAAAAACACAAGCACGAACACAGACGTATATATAAATAAATACATTTATACATT
>NW_027124263.1:5649-6825 GCF_001457755.1 Trypanosoma equiperdum | reverse complement strand
TAATAATAATAATGATAATAATAATAATAATAGGAGAGCGTTGTGAGTGTGTATATAATAATATAATAATAAGAATGTTGAATAAGATTTAATTTAATTTTAAAATAGAAGCACTTAAAATAATGGGAAGCGTGAAAAGATAGTAAGCAAGTGAATTCACCAGTTGGAAAGAGAGACTCAATATGTTCAATTTCAAACCAAATAAAGGCTACAGTTGTCATTATCAAGAAGAAGGAAGTTGGGAAATAATGAAGGCATAGTGTCCATTGTATAATAAGGACAATGGAGTTACCTTTTCATATTAGAAACAGGCAAAAAATGAGCCACATAAATTTATAACAATAGGACGACCAAAAACCGGAGACCACACAATAAAGAGGTTTACATTCGAACCAACCCAGGATACTTAAGAAGTTGAGAAAGTCAGTACTAACTCACCACAAATTCCACATTGGTATTCACGCAATAAATTGACTGCTTCTAAGGACCAAGTGGTCTATATAATAGTTTTAGCTAATGAGCAGCTAGGACAATGCATTATTAATCTAACCACAAAGAGGAAATCACTTTCTGTCCCAAAAATTCCGAGTCGTAAACGCCCCCAGATAAGGAAATACAATGACACGAAAGATATCCAAAAAGATATCACGACTGTAGAAAACCACGGCATTACTTTTGTACTCCAAGGCACGATATCCTAGGATTAACACAAAACAGAACAGATTAGAGCCACAAATATAATTAATTTAGAAATATAAATATATGCACTATTTTATGTATTTGTGTGATTATTAAATCAGCAATAGATATAAAGCGGTATAAAATAAAATTGACAGTGTAATTTTGTCCAAAAACAAAATATAAAGTGCTATATACACCATTTTTCTTTATTTTTATATGTTTTTCTTTTAACATTCTCAAATTTTAAAGTTATATTAGGTCATAGCATTCTGTACCTTAAGAACTTTACTATTCCTTCTGCATTTGGTGTGAATAATATCAATATCTATTCAAGTGGATACGATGACAAATGAAACAAAGAAGAAGCCTAAGAAGCCTAGAGTGTTTGTTTTTGTAGTTCAAACTCATGCAACTCAAGGATGGTGTTGACTCATATTGAGTGCCAAACTAATCAATGTTTAAATTATTACAATTGCGATGGAAGGTTTGTATAGT
>NW_027124263.1:2792-5639 GCF_001457755.1 Trypanosoma equiperdum | reverse complement strand
TCATTCAGACGGATCGGATGTTATTGTTTCTGACGGAGAAATATATGAAAATGCTGTGGAATACTTTATTCATGAAAACTTCAGAGTGTTATGCGCCTTAGTTGTATTTGCTCATGAACTCAGATCACAAGGAGTATGTGCAGAGATTCTATTTTTTTTAAATGTGGGCTACAGAAAAGAAAGATAGAAAATTACCTCATTTACTAAAATCACCTTCAAGTGGTAACCCTTACCTTAGTGGTGGCTTGATAGACAGAGTTTGGGCATTTAAGAAATTTGAATATGCTTTTGGAGAGTTATTTAAGGGAAGTGAGGAGTGGTCGTCTGAGCAGAGTATCTACAAACCATTGTTAATATGGAGTGTTACACAGGAAGAAGCTTTTGGACAGAGATTTGTTTTGAAGAGAGGGATATTTGAATTGGATTATGAAGAGAGATTTTTTACTGTTTATTATTGTGGTAAAATTGGAGAAACGCAATTTTTTTCCAGGATAGCAGATTGCATGGGAAGAGTGGACGGAATTGATTTTTTAAAACCTTAGTTTGTACAAGAACTTGAGATGGAGGAAATTTGCTGGTAGAGATATGGGGAAATTGAAACTTATGCATTGGATGGAAGAAATGTGATTTTGTATATCGGGAAGTTTTCTGGTGATACGGTTACAGAAGGATATTCTTTGAAGCTAAGCAGGCGTTGCCGCAGGTCCTAAAATAACTATATTTAACGACAAAAAGCACTGAAAAATAGTGCTGACATCCTAAATATGCCAAAGGAGTCTGAACCTTTCAACCCCTGCGGAATCGAACACATGTTGTATATAATAGCTGTGTTGTTGAGCTGAATAAGAGTGCTAACCGCGTGAATATAGAAGACAGAGGCATGTTTCAGGGGGAAGATTTGCGATATAGAAAAAACAGTTCATATACTCCCTAGACAATAACAAAACGTTTTTGATGTAATAAACGAGGCTCTTCTTGTCAATGCAATTAAACATTCGAACAGCCATCATACTAATTGACTTTGCTGTCACATTAGCACTATTCATTAGAAAAGGCTGAAACAAATTTTAGCGATAGGGAAGAAAACCACTACACACTGATAAGGTACAGAATTTAATAAAATCTAGTGATACCAGCATCAAGTCACTCCCCCTAACAAAGAATTACAGCTTAAAAGCAACGACCCAAAGCCGTAATCACGACAAAGCGACGCACTCGCCACAAAATGCTGCTTTCATCAGCAAGAAGCACTCAACAGCGCAACATGGCAGCCATAGCATTTATACTAACCCTCAGAGTGGGCAAAGCAGCGGGCAACGTCGCGGCTGCAAACAACAAAGGGGAGCATGCGGCGCTTTGTGAGTTCATAGTAATGGCTCAGCAAGAAGTAGAAGCGCCGCACCTAGAAAGCCTGGATGTGGAGGCATATAGGCGTGTCCACCTGCTGAACTTAACACTATCAGACGATGATTGGATAAACAAATTCTACACCGACAAGACGCGGAAAACGACAAAAGTGTCATCGGCCGAAGCGGGACTAGACGACAAGGGTGGCAAACTACACTGGGACAACTGGAAATGGGCGGCTGAAAGACTGACGGGCACAGCCAGAAGACACGAAGCTCAAAGAAACCGGCGCCATGCAGCTATCCGGTCTAGCAAAAAAAATGGCAGGTGTTGCGATAAAAGGCATAGCAGCAAAAGCAGCCAAACTGAAAGACAGTTTTCCGGAGGAAGCTTTGCCAGCAGACGCATCAAAACAAGCGGCAACCGCAGCAGCTAAAAAGCTCCGGTATGCGGCGTTCGGGGGAGTGGACACAGCACTAAGCACGCTAACTCAGGCAACGACGTTCGGCGGTACACCAGCAAACAACAGGGACGTCGAATGCAAGACACAGGGGCCGGGCAAAGGCACACATACTGCTCTAGCAGCGCTAGCATGTGTCTGTTGGCAGGGCAACACAAACACGGTGACACACGGTGTATGCAACAAAGCAATGGAAGGCCAAACGGGCTGGAACGGAAACAGCAACAAGCCGGGGACATCGGACCTTATCAAGCTCGCCAAAAGTTGCGGCCCTGCCGGAAAACGAAAGGTGACGGCAGCAAGACTTCGAGCAGCCATAACTTCACTGCGGAACCTTATAACCGGCCACGACACCGACAACCTTTACCTAGGCACTTTTATCGCAACCGGTAGCTCAGGATCGTCAGACAGCGGCGTTTGCATCGAATTCACAAACTTAGCTGGCGGGGCTGACGACCCGCTCACCAAGCTGCCCTGGATCAACAAAGTGGAAGCGGCTGCAGCCGAACTGGAGAAGCTAACGCAGGTTTCGCCCAAGGCACAAGCGATCAACATCCAACTAGCAGCAGCAGAAACCGAAGCGAACCAAGCGGTAAAACTGGCTGCGGCAGAAGCAGAAGAAATAAGAAAAGGTAACAACAACCCGAGTGTAGCGACGCCAGCACTACGTAAGACGATCTGCGAAGCTCACAACAAGTCCAAGACGGAATGCCTAGGTGCTCAATGTAAATGGGGTGGCAAAAAGGATGATGACGGCCCATGCATAGTAGATGAAAGCAAAGTTGCAGAACAAACAACCCAAGCAGGGGCAGGAGAAAAGAAAGAAGGGCAGCTTCAACTGGGTGTGCAAAACATGGAACCAAAGCTGAGTGCGATGCTGACAAAAAAGTTGACAAACAAAATTGTGCATGAAGGAAGGGGAAAGACAATAAACCTGAGCCAGGAAAAGAAATGTGCCGAAATGGTAGTTTTCTAGTAACCAAACAATTAGCCCTGATGGTTTCTGCATTTGTGGCCTTGTTTTTTTAAAAGAAATTTCC
>NW_027124263.1:700-2782 GCF_001457755.1 Trypanosoma equiperdum | reverse complement strand
ACCACGTTGAGGTGGCCGGCATCGCCAGGGGCGTGAATTGAAACATACCCACGCCAACAGATGTGTCTATGAAAGTCAACATAGAACAATAGAAAAAATTTGCATCATGTTAACAATGAAAAAGCTGACGTTGTTTTTTTTTGCCTTTCATTCCTTTGTCAAGAAACAACAGCCTGGAAAAGCCCGAGCCAAAAACACTTGACTGAAACCACGAAACGATTAATTAACACACTGAACTAATCGAACGACAGTAACGTGTCCTCGTTTCAACAAAGAAGCAACCGGCGCCAAGCGTCTAAGCGAAAGTAAGACATTTTCTTAAATACAAAATAGACCAACTGTAGCGGAAAGAGATGCTGCTAATCTTGACGACACTGGTATTGATATTATTCAGTAGGGCGCAAGGAAATGACGAAATCGCGAATTTACGAGACTTTCGAGTCCTTTGCCGTATAGTCTAACACGCAGCTGCGGGATTTGGCAAGGCGACTGCAACCATAGTACCGGACCCAGAACAACTAGCAGCGACCACGAGCAAACTATCGATACTAAAGGATGCCGACGAAACTCGTTTCAACGGTGAAAATACAAGGACAGCCCACGGCATCACTGGAAAGGAACACCGCTTTAACAGCAAGCCAAGGACAGAACAACTTAGAGCAAAGCTGCTTAAACTAGAAAACGTAACAAAGAAGCTAGCCGCGGACGTCTCAGGAAACAAAACTGAAATAGAAAAAGCCACAGAAGCCGCAAACGACCTGCTTGCCGAAGCGGTATACGGAACAGGAAAAAAATTCAAAACCCAAGCCGACCCAAAGACAGCGCTAACAAACGCTCGGTCAGAGCAACTGTTCGGTAGCAGCGCAACAGCAGAGAAAAACTGCGGTGGAACCGGGGGAAACAAGGACAGCACAGCCGCAAATGTTGGCATAACACTAGCAAATGACATCTATTGCTTGTGCCTAATCGGAGACACAACAACAAAAATCTGCGATACAGCGACGGAAGCAGCCGCCATCAGAAACCTGATGTCGAGGCCAGAAACAGCTTCAGGGGCGAAGTTCATAGCGCTCATCAAAACCTGCGGGCCAAGGCCACAGCAGACAACAGCTTGAGACCTCACGGCGCTAATCGAAAAATTCCATACAAGACTCGGATCTCACTTCACTACCAACGCCCCCAACGACGCGATAAAATTTGTCCTTGGCAAAGCAGCAGTGCCATTGACAGGATGTACGTCGGTCGACAAGCAAAGCTGCGTTAACAACAAAGCTCATCTGGGAGCAGCAACGCCGGAGGAACCACGCTGGGTACAGAAGCTTCAGTTAGCTATACAGAAGATAAAAACCACAGAAGCGGCCCGAGCAAAACTGAATGATGCCCTAAATAGGTTAGCAGCCTTAACGGAGACGGAACAACTGACGTACAGTAAGGAATTAGCGAGCTCAGTTCAGGAAACAGTTCTAAAAGTAACAGGAGAAAGCAATGGGCAGTCAAAAGCAGAACATGCAGAAGCTGAAGGAGAGTGCAATAAAAAAGAAAAAGAGTCAGAATACACAAAGCCGTGCAAATGGAACAACAAAGCAGAAGATCCCAAGAAAAAGTGCACATTGAGTGACGGAAGCAAAAAATCAACCGAAGCAGCAGCAACAGGAGATGGAGCAGCAAAAGAGGGAGCGTCAGCTACAACAGGATGTGAAAAACACGGGACCAATAAAGAGAATTGTCTAGCTAAAAAAAAAAGATGACAAACCTGTTTGTGCATTTAGAACGGGCAAAGAAGGTGAACCCGAACCCAACAAAGAAATGTGTCGCTCTTCCAGTTTCCTCCTAAACAAACAATTTCGCCCTCAGCGTGGTTTCTGCTGCATTTGTGGCCTTGCTTTTTTAATTTTCCCCTCAATTTTTCTTAAAGAATTTTTTCTACTTGAAAACTTCTGATATATTTTAACACCTAAAAAATCAGCCGAAAAAATTAAGCTGTTTTTGTAAAGTTTGTGATTCTGAAATTTTTTGTTTTTCTTGCAACTAAAAGAATTTTCTCTCTTTTTTTCTTCTTTTTTGGAATTTTTTAAGGGTTTG
>NW_027124263.1:369-690 GCF_001457755.1 Trypanosoma equiperdum | reverse complement strand
GATATATTTTAACACGCAAGTTACCCGAAAAATTAAACTGTTTTTGAAAGTTTGTAAAAATTGTGATTCTGTGAAATTTTTTGTTTTTCTTGCAACTAAAAGAATTTTTTCTCTTTTTTTCTTCTTTTTTTTGGATTTTTTTAAGGGTTAAGTTTTTATTTTATGTTTTAGGGTTTTTAATATTTTTCATTTTTCATTTTTATTTTATCGATATTTTCTTTTTTCATTTTTGTGTCTTTTTGGACGTTCGGGGAAACAAAACCAACTACCAAGCTAAAGAGAGACTAGACAGAGTTAGTGTTATTAATTTTTGTGGGTTAT
>NW_027124263.1:0-359 GCF_001457755.1 Trypanosoma equiperdum | reverse complement strand
CCTGCTCCGTCAACTTGATTTGCTACTTTTTTGCTTTGTTCGAAGTTCAGCTCTGCATATAGCGCTGCGCGCAGTTTCAAAATTTTTTGCTTTAAAAGACGCTGGCACGTAGAAGTTTCGCTGCTTGAAGCGATTTGCTTTTCAAGAGACGCTAACGAAAAATCTTAATATTTAGAAGTGGAAGAATATGGAGTTCGGTAGCTAAAGCCAGCCACTGTAGCAGCCTGAACCGGTCGTGGTGCGGCACAGCAACCTAGCCAAAGCAAGCGGATGCGGCGACCAGTTAACTGCAGCGTCAGCAGGGCAAAGCACGCATAACGCCATGCCACAACAGATCCGGCGGCGGTAGTCGAAGATCT
>NW_027124518.1:1601-2120 GCF_001457755.1 Trypanosoma equiperdum | reverse complement strand
TTAAAAAACATACGAAAATAGAAGCATCCAAACCAAGGCTGCAACATAAAACAGAACGACATAAGAAAGAAGTTAAAACAAACTCTGCTTATTGAGTGGAACTTACATAGAGGATGCCGATCGGGGTAAGGAAAGATCTTCTAGAACGACGCAGATGCAAAAAAAGGATAAAACCCAACAACTGACAACCAAAATAAATTAGCTACAAAGCGATGCTTAGCGCAGCAATGATTAAGACTTGTAACTGAACTTGCGGCGAACACTGTTTATCATACAATACAAATACCCAACTAGAAACTTGTACCAACATTCCCAGTGGAGATATTCACACAACGATTCCTTTAGTTCATATTATTACTCGACACAACCCAACATTCTAGGCAAAGAAATCCAACGAGTGCGACACAGACACCTTTAATGCAGAAATGAAAAACTCAATCCAGTCCACAAAAGAATTAAGTCTAAAATGTGTTACAGTATAAGGTTAGACCGTCACAACCTTATAAACAAAAAAAAAAG
>NW_027124518.1:715-1591 GCF_001457755.1 Trypanosoma equiperdum | reverse complement strand
GTAAGACAAACTACATGAAGCGGCCTCGGACTGACTTTCAACGAAATGAGCTTCCCTTTCAAATAATCTACAATCACAACGTAACTTCAAAATTCACACTGTTTTCGCCTTAAGAACCGAAGCAATATTGGAATAGACTATAGCAGATATGCAACAACGAAGAATCAATGATACAACACAGCCGACGCCGCCAACAATTTCTGTTCGCTGCACTACACTTATCTCAGCGGTCATTGCCCCCCTGCTGGTCATACCACACACGGAGGGAACAGCGGGTAACGCTATGTCAAAAGCGGCAGCGACACGGCTGTGCAAGCTCAGTCAAAACTACATAAAAACCACAAAGGGCGCAATAGGAGCAGTCAAACAGTGGGAGCAAAAAATCACCAACCTCCAACTGCTCCACGCACGGCTCCAGACCGCCGCCTGCGCCGCACCAATACCAGACCAGCCAGCAATCGATGTCCTTGTAACGTTTGTCGGCAACAAAATCAACTCTTATGTCAATAAGCTGACAGCCATGACACAAAAAGCAATACCAGCAGCAGCAGCTTCCATGTATGCAGCGGGACACATCAGGCAAACAATAGACGTTTTTGCGGCGGCAAAGGCCAGCGACGCGACAACACGTTTTTGCCTGCACTTAACCGGAGCAGATTCAGGAGCAGGCCAACTTAACACCTTAATACCAGAGTGCTCAGAAGAAGTAAATTTTGAGACAGCACAAACAAAACTCGAACCAGAGTTTGACTACGCAAACAGCGATGAAAGCGGCGCGGTGCATACAGCGCAGAACACGAACGCCCAAAGCTGCCAACTAACCAGCACGGACAGCAACAAAGGTTACACAGCAGGCGCGGCCACAGCCGGCAGCAG
>NW_027124518.1:0-705 GCF_001457755.1 Trypanosoma equiperdum | reverse complement strand
ATCATGGGCAGGCGGATTATTCAAGGTCTCAACGAGCGCGCCAACCATGACGAGCGTGCGTCAAGCAAAAGCAACACCGCCGGGCGACACACCAGCAATCGTAGTAACCGCAGCAAAGCACAATGCGGAGCTTGCAAAATCCGAACAAGCACCGCAAACACCATTATCAGCGGACAATTTCGAATCGTGGAAAAGTGACACCGACCTACAGACAGCAGTAGAGGCAGCTCACCTAGCACAGGCACAAATAACCACACTACCCGCCAGCACAAGCAAAGAAGAACTTAGGAAAAAACTCGTAGGAGACACCCAAGCAGAATTCACCAGCAATATATGGAACAAACTAAAAGAGTACTCAGTCCACCAAGCCGACGGCAATGAAATAAAAACTAAAACACTAAAAGAGCTTAACACTAAAACAGAGCTAGAAGAAGCACTAGCTCGCTGCCAACAGAAACGCCGCCAAGAGACCACCAAACTAATTGAGGAAGCAAAAATACGGAAACAAATGCCAAAAGAAAAACAAAAAGAAACAGACGAAACATGCGAAAAGAAAGGAGCAGGAGCTGACTGCAAAGCAGGCTGCAAAGTGGTGGGCACAGCTGACAATAAACAATGCGTAGTGGATCTTGATTACAAGCCACCACGAGGAGAGGGAGCAAAGAAGATGGGAAGAAAGAAAAGAAATGCTCCGATAATAAAAAA
>NW_027124258.1:44153-48164 GCF_001457755.1 Trypanosoma equiperdum | reverse complement strand
CACCGCAACAAATGTTACGTGCGTGTGTGGTTGTGTTGTGATGAAACCTTTGAAATCACTTGAATCAACTGTGTGAAGTTGTCTCTATGCGTATGGCGGGTGAAGGGGATAGCAAAAAAAAAAAAGAAAAAGAAAAAAAAGAAGAGTAGGAGCTTGTGTGTGATGCAAGTGAGTGTGTGAATTGTTAAACTGGGCGTATGCTTTCAGGGAAGATAGAGACCTTGATATGCCTTTTTTTTTTCCAGTGGTGCGCGGCATACGGTGTCGTCTGTGAGTTTCGTGCAATCCGTTGGCGGTTCCGGTGGCCCCGTTGAGGATGTGAATATTTGATGAGTGTTTGGCGGATGTGTTAAAATGGTGTGAGGGGCACTAACTGTGTGCCGTTGTCCTGTGGCTACGCTATCAGGTTTTCACCACCGCGCTTTTTCAGTCTGTACCACCTTTGGCGTTGCATGAAGTGGACAGCTGCCATGTGCTCACTAAAGAGGAGTTGCTCGTCTCACACAAGTCTCACTTTGTTTTCTTGTTGGCGCATGCCTTTTTTTATTTTGTTTTTTATTTTTTTTTTTTTGAGGTTGCTTTTTGTTGTGTTTAACTGTTTATCTTGTGAAGCTCCGTCGTTACTGTTGGTGGATATGCAGGTCGCTTTTTTTCTTTTTTTTTTTGCCGCTACTGCACGACCTCCACTTTCCAAGTTGGAGAAACTTGTGTCCTGTCTCTTAAGATATTCCCGCCACCCAACAATTAAATCTTTCGATGACAAGCACTCAAACCCTTTGTTGGGAAATGGGTATACTCTACATTTTCTTTTTATGTTATATCTCTTTAGCGAAGACATCTTCATGATCGCATCTTCTCCGGCCTCGGAATCTGAGCGTGTTACATCGGGAGTTGCACCACCTTACGTAACCATCAGTACCGAACTCGTGCAGTTGAGGTCATTTGCAGATGTCCGGAAAACTATGATGTCCTTCAGCGGAGCCGTTGAAGGTGGACAAGCAGAATCTGGACAGGATAACGGTGTCATATCACCCTCCATTTCACGACAATTCCATGGTAATGCCTCGCGTTCTCCAAGTGTTTTATGCGTTTGGGATGTAGACGATACGTTTGTGACATCTGGTCGGGAGGGCAGTCGTCAGCATGTGCTGTTTGAGACTGATAATCTCCTTCATACATTTGGTAGCTGCCCAGCAAGACATTTACTGTTGACACGGGGTAGTGTGGATGACTTGTTTGTTCCAGGGCCCAGGGGCGGAAAACTTCAGCGATTTACTTCATTCTTTACGGGAGATGCAAAATTTCATGGTGACACACCGGGAGGTGTCAAAGCGAAAAAAGGCCGCGTCGATGGTAGTTGTTGCTCACGACCGTTAGTTGTTACTAGCGTGAAGAAAAGTCCTCTTGATGGCAGTGACGTTCCCATCATACGAATTGCCACAGCGCATGCCCCAAGAAAAGTGTCGATGGGTATCGAAGCTCTTTTTACTGCCACCGAGCAATACACGATGGAGGAAGACGAAAGTTGTGTACGGTGGTTGGCATTCCGGCCTTCTTTGTGGGGGATTTCCCTTTCCAGTCTGTCTAGTCTCGTTGTTCCGTCACCACACACCGCTTTTTTAGATGGTGCAATATTTCGAAAGATGGATATCGTGCGTTCACTTGCAATGAGTGGGTTGTGGGACGTTGTTTTCTTCGTTGACAACAACCTCTCCGAACTTGGTGTAGTGCGTCCTGGGCTCGGGATAGGGGATTATCATCGGTTCAAGGCTGCAGGAGAGCTACGAAAGTTTTTCCTTTCGGATTTTTTGTTGCTCAGGGCATCATCAGCGTTGGCCGACAGATCCCATAGACGTCACACACCCAAACTGAAGGTGAGCGGCACGTGCTCCCCGGGAAGTGGTGCCTTATCGTGCGGCGAATTAGGTTCCGACAATACTTTTTCGCAAGGTAACTTCATTGAAGTTCATCGTGAACCCGGGATTTCGGGAGAAGAGAGCCCTGGCGTAAGTAGCGGGTTTGGGAGTGCAGTTGAGGGTTACCCGAAGGAGGATGAGCAGGTGGTGAAAATCATAGTGGGTCATTTTCACATGGAGGCGGAGAAGTTTAACATGTATAGACGACTAGTGCCTCCCGCATTCCAGCATGAGGTGCATTTTTCGTATCACCCTGCTTTTTCATCTGGTGCTGTGTGCAGGGACGAGCAGATTGCAAGATTACTGGAGGACTTTCGGGACTACGAAAGGGAGATTTTGCAGGGAGAAGAGAAATTCGGGTTCTTTGGTCGGCCTGTTCCGGGTTGGGAGCCGAGCATCGGTTTGGTACGCTCTTTGCGGCCCGAGTACCGGAAACAATTGGCGTCCCTGCGGGATCAATACGTGCCAATCTGCAGGGACATAAACAGAATTATGCTTGTTAAAGTACCTCAACTCCCTGTTGATGAGCGAGATCATGTCATGAAGCGAGAGTCAGCAACTCTCTACAAACGATTAGTTAGACAGCAGTTGGTCGTTGACCCGTTCCTCATTGAGCGTGTTGCTCTAATACTCTTTTACATTTCTACGGTAAACCACCGAATACTGCCGAGCACCTTGTTGGAATTAAAAAAAGAAATACAGGCGCTAATGAACGGTATGGTTCCTGCAAGCGGAGTGCTGAAGAAGAAATGTTTATCGGTGCTCGTCCTCAATCCAAAGGGAAACAGCTAGGTCCGTGGTTTGCCGCGCGGTACGGGCACACAGTTGTGCACACACGACAGTAACATTCGATTACATTTGGCGGCCAATTTTTTAGTGCTTAACTTATGCTATTTTTTTCTTTCGAGATATGTGTGTGCCGTCCCCGGAATGTTTTTGCTGCTTTTTTTTTTAAAAAAAAGAATAGATATAAATAAAACTATCTATATCTATATGTTCCCTTCGCTTTCGTTGTTACGGCATTTCGTGAGTGTTTTCTGATTTCTCTAACTTCTTCAACGTGCATTGAAGTTACTCTCGTTTCTCTGGTCTCCGGTTGGTTGCTTTGTCGCGCCATCGTGTCACGAACCGTGTGCATTTCCATATGCGAGTGTTTCGTGGCACTTGGGATACTTATCATTATTTTTTTCTCTCTTTTGATTTTTTTTTCTTTTGTTGCGGTCAACACTATTCCATCCCCTACGCAAGGGGATCCCCTTCCGCACGGCCAGTTTCATGAGGAAAGAAATTGTTGTGATACGGGCCGGGGGTTTGCTCTTGTGCGTGGTGTAGTGGATGAGGATAGAGTATTACGGTACTTGTATGTATGTGTGTGTGAATTCCAATGGCTGATGCGGAATAGCAGTGCGGGGGGGGGCGTGCGTGTGGTTGCCTTCCTTGGCTTCTTTTTCTTTTTCTTTTTCTTTTTTTCGCTCTTTACAGCTTCCATCTTTTCCTTCTTCACTGTAACAGTTGAGCAATCGACAGGAGTACGGATAATTGGGCAGCGGAATGAAAAATACCAAAAGGCAAAGAAGGTGTGGGGAACATGATTCTATCGGGGTGCTGTGTCCCTACCATTTCAGGGGAGTTACGTATATTGCAATAATTATTTTTATTGTTGCTATTATTTTTTCCTTCTTAGTGTGTAATTATTACGTACTTTATTTGTTTACGTTGTACATTTATCTTTTTTTCTTATCGCATTTTTTTCAAGTGTTGTGAATGGTGCACCAAGTATTTATCCACTTCACACCTGCACCCGCGCGAAACCTGATTCTTATACGTATATATATATATAAGGGTGTAAACGGACATTTGGCCGAACAAACATTTTTTCTTTTATGTTCAGCCTCGTGTGGACGTAAGTTTGCGTCCAGAGGTAGATGATAACTTCCTCGAAGTTAATGCACTGTGCAATCTATGTTTTGCACCATTATTGCTGCCAGTGTGTGTGGGTGATCGCCCGGTTCCTTTCTTTTTTCTTTTTCCCCCTCAAAACAAAAGAAAAACAAGAAACGTCGTTGCTTGTTCATGCTCGAAGCATGTGTGCGAC
>NW_027124258.1:41518-44135 GCF_001457755.1 Trypanosoma equiperdum | reverse complement strand
TTTTTTTTTTCTATGAGTGGTTTTTTTCTCAGCCTTCACATCTCCTTCTTCACCGGTTGCTTTGTAATCTTTAAGTGGTCCGCTTCACTGTGCTCGCGTGAGTGCGGTAGCGGTGAGGTTGTGGTCTGCAACCGGAAGCAGTATTAGAAGCAAAATAGATTGGAAAGCACGTAAAGTGCACTCACAGTTTCAATATCACTACAGCTCGTTGAAGGCGTTGACATAGACGTGACTCCGCAGTGTTTCCCCCCCCTTTTCATCCTGCCTTTTCCTTTTGATTCATCAGTTGTTTCTAACCCATTTATTTGTGCTTCACTTGTTTATTCCTTCTTCGTGTGACTGCATGTTGGAGGTATGGACCCGACCTTACGCACTTTTTGCATTATTCCTCACGAGGCTCGCTGTACGGACTTCTTCGATGGCGTATTTGAAGATGGTTTGGTGGTACGGCACGACCAGTGCTCAGGTCCCCATTTCTTTTCGCACGTGTTGAGCCCGGCCCACGACGCAGTGGGACACGTGGTTGATCCCCTACTCGCAAGGCTTCGGGACGGCGGAAATGCTGCCCTGGTGGTTGTGTTGCCTGAAGACGATGACGAGGGAGGTTGCGGCAGCAAAATTATAAAAGGGGCTGTAAAGGCAGCGGGAGAGAAGCTGGAAGTTGCGATGGATCTCTTTACACGGTTGCTGTCAGCAGTTTTTACGGGTGCTCAGCACCCATCGCAAGTACTGGTATCCGCGATATCGTTCAGGGTGAAGGGGACGAAGGCTCGGGACTTATTGAAGCAGCAGGATATACATTGGTGGGAGGAGGTGCAGCGCTTCGACGTGAATTGTGGGGGATTATCCTCAGAGTGGGGCGCGTTCGTGCAGCTCATCCACGAGCGGCATGTGCATCTGATTCGAGGAACGTTGCAGCGGGAATCGGTTTTACTGCTTCGGATTGAACTCGAAGGTGGTGGTTCACTTGTGGTTGCCGAAATGGGGTGCGACTCTGGGGCTTTGCTCCAGTTGTCTTTGTTGCTGCGCAGCGGTGGTGTGGGTAAAAGCCAAACTTTTCAGTCTTGCAAGTTCTTCACTTCCGCAATGCGTGATTTCATTCCACCTGCCGCTGTGACCCACCTCGTAGCTATTCCTGATCCACAGCCCGCTCCCCGTGGAAGTTTGCGGCTTATTCGGTTTATGTCGGTAATATACTACACCACCGCAGAGGGAAGGCTGCGACGAAAACAGGTGGGTGCTTCTGGCGGACCTTCGCTTTCCAGTAGTCAGGTTTTGCTTTCTGCCACCAGTTTTGGGCCCTGTGGGGCGGATGATTCCGTGAGAGGGGCGCGACAGCTGGAGCGAAGGGAGAGTGGTCAGAGGTGCACGCAGATACCTAGAGGGATAGAAAATGGCAGCTATGCGAGTTGCCTTCACAAACCTTCGGACAAGTCATCTACTGCGCGCGGTTCATGTGCCGGGTCGCGTGACGCTACAATGAAAGGGAAGATTAGTGCGGCTGCCTCACCCGAAGTGCGAGAAACAGAAATCAATGTCGGTTCATCCAAAAAGCCGATGCCAAAAGGGGAAGTTTTATGCGACGACACGAATTTGATGGGTGATGTCCTCACCCCAGGGGAGAAGGTGGATAAAAGGCAGATTCCGGCCATGTGCAAACCCCCCAATCACTCAGTGCAAGTTAACCGGGAAGATATGAAAATTCCCACTGCAGAGGGATCGTCGAATGGAGAGGAGGGTATGGACCGTGTGAGGCAGGTGGTATCCAGTTTAGTTCTTAGAGTTGGGAAACTGGAAGAGGGTCAAGGTGCGCTTCGGCGTGCAACCCAGGAATGGCATAGCAAGTTGAATGAGGCTGTCAAAGCTAATCAGCGGCTACGGGAACGGCTGCAGTGTGGGGAAGGGAATAATCCCCTTTTTAGTGCACCAGTTGAAGGAACAGGTGAATCGATCCCAATAAAAGACGCTGTGCGCAGTCCTGAAAAAAAGGTGAGGGGAAGCGACCTTAATTTAACCCGCGACCGCGACAACAACTCGGCACTCTCGTGGGCACTTGAGGAGCTCCGTCAGAGGAATGCATCACTTGAACTGAAGCTTCGGGAAGTCCAACGGAGAAGTGGGTGTAGCAATGCTGCCTGTGATGGCAACCCTGTCGCAATGAACTTCGCTACTGGACCATGCGATACCGTCGAGGCTGTTGCCACTTCGCTCACAGGCGGATGCAAGTCTCTGCTTGATCAACTTGGGAAAATGGAAAAAGAGCTAAAATGCCGGGGAGCTTCCGGCAAACTCCGGCAGGAAAAGTGCCAACTTTCAGAGTGTTCCCTTCGTGAGCATAAGGAAGCTGTTATTGCCTTACAGAATTCCGTGAATGATATAATTAAACGGCGTTACGAAGGTTTGGAAAGTTTTGGGACGGCAATCCCAGTAGCGCAAACAGTAGAAGACTTTGATAAAATTTCGGATATTCTAACTTTTGAATTGGAACGTGGCGCGCACCTTCGTGCATTCATTCCTACATTTGCCTTGCTCGCCATGGCCGTTGAACGGCTGCGTCTAATCACGGAAGCGGCTGATAGTTGAGTTGGTGTCACTGTTACTTGTTTTATTTCTTCAC
>NW_027124258.1:29805-41503 GCF_001457755.1 Trypanosoma equiperdum | reverse complement strand
AAAAAAAAACTTTTCTCCGAGGAAATGCTGGAGAGTTAGTGGTAAAAGCGCGTAGAGGCGGACGTGGGTTGCATTTGCAAGATCGCTTATGCTTCTCCCCTCATGTAGCTCCTTGTTCACTTTTCCGTTATTAGTCATTTAACTCCTTTGCTTGTTGGCACTTCACTACAGGGACCGCCGGAGGTGGTCAACGAGGGAAGTACGTTATGTCCCCTGCAACGTGATTGTTCCTTCCATTTTTTTTTGTTGTCAGGTGTTCTCCTTTCTCTTGGCCTTTCCTCTTTTTTATTTACTATGCATTATAAGTTGCACGCTGGCACTCTGTGTCTGTGGTGTTTGCCTCATGTGGACCGTTGTGCAGCAGCGGCAGCAACCCTCACGCAGACGTCGAGAAGCCAATGCCGCGAAATCAGCGGGTGGTGGCAAAGGCGTCTCCTCATTAGTTACAACAATCCCGTCCCGAAGTACCGCAGCAGAGGTGAAGCATCTTCGCAAGGCTGCGCGGTTCCTCCGGGGGTTGGCGTTCGTGCGGAGGGATGTCATCTCCCCACTACGACATTTTCTGAATGCGCATTCCAATGGTCTCACCGGAATCAAACTCGTTGCTTTAGGTATTGGACCGTTTACGTATGAGGAGTCACGTGCAGGGTTTCTACAGATGGCTCTATTTATTGTTTTACAATCGGAGTGCGAGTCCTTCGTCCGACATCTGATCAGATCGAAGTTATCATCAGTCCCTTCTAACAATGGGGATGGTCTGCAACCTTCTACGCCCACCGTCAGGGCTTGTTTCTTTGACCCTGTGGCTACTGAAGTGCACACGAAGTGCTGCGATAAATTGGGAGTGGTGATGGAAGAGTGCAATCTGTACGGTGCATATATTCCTGGTCACCCGCATGCGTTGCTCATCGCGTACCTTCCTCATTCACCGTGGGTACTGTTGCGCAATTTGTTCGTCTCTAATCTTACGAAAATCTCCGAGTGCCCCACTGGCGGTGAGGGTGGTGTCAATAAGGTGGACAGTTTAGTGTTGCGGCGCACGTTGGTGATTGGAAACGATGTAAAGAAGGGGCCATGCGTGTCCGACACTTTTTTAGAGAAACTGGGAGCGTACCTCCACATCGGCGAACTTCATGTGCGGGGCCGCAGGAAACAATGCGTGGAAAGTTTTGTTGAATGTGTTAGCGATACCTGTGATGATGTTGGCGATGTCGGGGAGGTTACTGTCTTTGACGGTTTGACAGGAATCAGTAGGCATGATATTGTACAGGCATTTTCGGAAACTTCGGTCATGCAGTTGAACGAACGTAGTGAGTTGTTGCTTTTGGATGAATTAAAGCGCATTCGCATTCCTCCCCTTACATGTGTGGGACTTGATATGGTGTAGGCACTTTTGTGCATGACATTACACCGGGTTGTGCTAAGGCAAAGGATGATCGTGTGTTTTTGGAGCGTGCTGCTATTACCTGGTCTCTTTTGTATGCCTACGCGCTGGCGGAATGAGGGCAAACTTATTGTTGCGTTTTTCTTTTTTTCAAATATCTTGTTGACCCCGGCGCTCGATCGGAAAAAAAAATGTATGAGGGTGTGCCCGGTGAACTGTTTTCCCGCCTCATGAGCACTTCTTGTTTACTGCTATTTTTTATGATTTCTCTATTGTTATATGACACAGCAGTGGTTCCCGCTCATGGCAGTTACCCCAGACTACCTCCACTGCATCACGGAGGAGCGCTTTCGGACTAACGTCTACGAACCGGAGGCGGACACATTTCTGTTGCTGGAGGCGCTTGACAAGGATGCTCATCTTCTCCGCGCGCTGCAACCTCGGCGCTGTGTAGAAATTGGCTGCGGGTCGGGCACTGTCATTTCGCATTTGATGCTCCTTCTCTTGGGAGCTACGGAGGGTGGTAACTTAGGTAGTGGCAGTGCTGAGAAGTCAACAGCAGAGTTTCACGCTGTTGATGTGAACCCAGTTGCTCTCGAGGCAACGAGTATTACTTGGCACAATACGCAAAAACGCATTATTGGAGGAGACACAATCTTGCCACTTCACCTTCACCGAGGTGATTTGTTCAGTCCTTTTGAACATGAAGCGAGTGACATTACAGAATACACAAAGGAGGAAAAGGAGGAGTTCACATTCGATGTGATACTCTTCAATCCTCCGTACGTCCCAACGACAATGGAGGAACTTCAGAGCGCGGAAGCTGGGAAGGATCTCATAACGGCGGCATGGTGTGGGGGACCTCGGGGCCGCGTGGTGGTTGATCGCTTTATTTCGAAACTTCCATCTTTTCTATCTAGCCGTGGAGTTTGCTATATTGTCGCCATACGCGAAAATGATGTTGAGGAGTTGATGGAGGTGATTCGAGGTACGTTCCCTAATGATAGGTGTTATCCCGTGAATGTTACTGTAACGGCGGAGCGCTACACGGGGGAGCATCTGAGGGTGATTCGTGTCTCACATGACCAGCAATCTGCCAAGTAGTTGTGAGAGTGTGGATTAATTGGTTGAAAGGAATATATCACTCTCTTTCTATCGGTTCTGTAGGTACGATTCATTCCTTCATCACCTTTCCTTGCAGACGGAAAGGCTACGGTTCGGTTGTCGTTTTGGGCGGTTCATACAACGGAGGGCGGTGTACGGGTGATGGGAGTGTATGTAAGGGGTAGTTTAACGACCTGTTGTGCAAGTAACGGTTGCTGAGAACTCAGTTGTGGCTCTTCAGGTCCCTTGAGCAGCAGGGAGTCTCCCTTCTATTTCTGGAGGTATACACGGTAATGAGGCTGTGCAATTGTTATCCTTATTGGTGATCTCTATCATGTGTGCCGTTTTTCACCATGCGTTTTGCTGTTTTCATCACTGTTCGTGACTAAGTTCCTCAGAGATGGAGGAGGTGGTGGTACCGGAGGAACCCCCCAAACTTGTAAGTGCTTTGGCCACGTACGTGCAGCAGGAACGCTTGTGCACCATGTTCCTGAGTATTGCCAACAAATTACTCCCCCTCAAGCCACATGCTTGCCATCTGAAGCGTATCCGCCGTTCTTCGGCGACCCGAGTTGCCACTGCTCCCATGGATGGCTTTGCTGGGGGTGTTATTTGCGATAAACGTGACAGCTCCGTTGCCACTAGTACGATCTCTGACGGCTGTGAGAGAAACAGTGCCGCTTTAGGTACCCCAGCGGCAGAAAATAGCCACATACTGGAGCTCCTTTTGAGCGTTGGCGGTCCCGTAGACAGCAGTGCGTTGAAAGAACTTGAGTCAGCAGCGGATACTACTGTTGCCGTGCACAGGGTGTGGGTTCCGGATAGGGCACCGCGCAGTTCCGCCGAGGAATGGACCAAATGGTGTCAGATTTGGCCTTTCGCCACACCAAAGCCACGTGCACCGACACAGTTGTCGGAGTGCGAGATGGGGAGCATCCAGCGCATTTTTCGTACGGTGGTTATGCCGTTAGCAAAGCGGCTTCGCACGGACGAAACCCTTGGGATTGCGGCGGTATTAGTTGATCCCTCTGATGGTTACCGCGTGCTTGTTTCTAGTGGTGAGGAGCACGCACTTAAACGGGGGAATAGTGCAGCGTGTCTTGGTTATGTTTCCAATTCCGGGTGCCGCAAATCCAATCGAGTGGTGCTGGATCATCCTGTAACATTCGTGTTAAAGGAAGTCACTCGCAAGCAGTGTAAAGACCGAGAGGTTGAAGGCGACGCGTCGTACCTCGCCAATGGTATGGACATGTTTGTTAGTCATGAGCCTTGCGTAATGTGCTCCATGGCCCTTGTTCACAGCAGGGTGAGGCGTGTTTTCTACTGTTTCCCCAACCCTGTGCACGGTGGTTTGGGTTCCACTGTCTCAATTCACGCTATTCAAGAACTGAACCATCACTTCCGAGTGTTTCGCTGTGACTCGCGTTGGCTGAGCGATCCAGAGGGTGTGTCCAGTGATCATGACAATCCGTACTGGGAGGACCTTACGGTGCCTTGATTGAGGACTCTCGGCGTGTCTCATGAAAAGCGTGCTGAGTCGAAGCGAACAACCATTCAGTGTCTTTTTTTTGTGTTGTAACCATCTTGTGGGGGTCAGTTGAGAATGAAAGCGCGTCCGTGTATTGCTACACGTTTTCCCTTGCGTCCACGTAGACTCTTTCCTGCTTCCTTCCCCTCTCACATTCGTAATTGTCCATCACCAGCGTGAAATTGGCCATAACGGCAAGTTGTTACGTTTAGGTTTACCACAAATTCAGATGGATCCGCTTCTGTTGGGCACCTCCGCAGGTCTGGAAAGGAATTGCACCGTGTTGTTTTCCCACCTTACCGCGCTCTGTGGCACAAAACCAGCTGGAGAGCCTCACAACCCGCTGCAGGTCCACTTGCGAGTAGATGACGGCCATCGGGATACGGCGCTCCAGCACATAAAGGTATTATACGATGTGGCTGTACGACATAATCCAAGGACATCTGTCACTGTTGTCCCACTGGCGCCTTTAGAGTACTATGAGACGCCTAATCGCAATACAAATAGCCGGGAGGGACACAAGTTACCACTCTTTACGGCCTCATTAATGACACCTAATTGCGGCTTCAATCCGGTGTACAAAGGTGTTGCAGTCGGTGGGACTTTCGATCGTCTGCACGGAGGTCACAAACTGTTGCTTACTACTGCTTTGCTGCACGCCACGCAGGTCCTTCGGATTGGTGTAACGGTGTCCACGATGCTAACTACAAAGATTCATGCCGACCTCATCGAGCCGTTTGAAGTACGCTGCGCAGCTGTTACAAAGTTTGCCCATTTGCTACGGCCAGACCTTGGCCTTGAGGTGGCCGGCATTGCAGACCGCGCTGGTGGGGCCGATAGTGATCCCTCGTTGGAGGCACTTGTGGTTTCACCGGAAACTGTTGGCGCTTTGCCTTCCATCAACACAGCACGACTGTCGGTGGGTCTTAAGCCGCTAGAGTGTGTGTTGGTTCCTTATGTAGGAGTCTGCGATGATGAGGAGAGTAGAGTGAGTTCCACCAACATACGAAAGCGGTTATGTGAGTTGAGTACCTGACCCAACAAAAATGGGAGAGCCTGTTGGTTATAAAGAACCGAAGCATTTTCTCAGAGGTGGCTCTTTTTTTTTTCTGTGTGTGTGTGTGGTGGGCAGGCGGGAACACCGATGAGTGACGGTTTCTCCATTCTGGCAGGGGGTTCGTCACGACCGTTGTATCCGGCGACGCGCTCCCATTCCGCTGCGTGCGGTGTCACGTCTCTAATGGTAGTGGTATCTTTATGTACTACGACACTTTTTTTTTTTTAACGAAGAAAAAACGTAAAATCAACTCCTCTGGTGGAGAGGGTCAGTGGTGCTGCAAATATTCAAAAATGCAAGCGACGAAGCAATTTTCTGCAGGATTTACATGCCATGGTAATCCCGCTTTTTCCCTGTTTTCTTCTATATCGAGTATTCTGTGTGCACGCGTAGCAAGTTACTTGGATTATATACGTGATACACACCATCAGGCTCGTGGCACAATTCATGTAACACATGTGTTTTTGGCCAGCAAACCGTTAGCCCTCATCAGCGGAGGCTTCACAATTGTTGTGGAAGGGGAGCAGCACCTGGGGTTCTTCTTACTTCAAGATCGTTTTCGGTTTACCGCACTGATCTTGGTTTTTGCGTGGTATGAGTACCCCGTTGTGGCTCAACTTTTTTTTTTGTTATGGGAAGCACCGGTTATGCGCCTGCAGATCTGGGTAGCTTGTGGGTCACGCTTCTCTCCAGAGATTAATGGCGATACTACGTTTTACCCCTTTCGTTTGTTTGTGTTCTTGCTGTTATCTGTGTTATTATCGATGCTGATATGAGGCTTGGTTGTTTGGAGGCTTTTTCTTTTTTTCGTTGTGAGCCGCCTCGCGCATCGAGGAAAAGCGACAGCGGCTTGGTGATCGTGGCAATGCGTCCGCAGTGTGGCAACTTATGGTGGAATTATTCTAGAGTCTGGTGCGCTTTGTAGCGGCGGGCCGCCGTGTATTTCTTCACAGGTGGAACCCCGTTTACTACCAGCGGATTTCTCTGTGATGCTGTTCAGTTTTTCATGGAACGAGTGAACGGTGCTCGTTTTTCATACGCGGTGTCACTTGGGTCGCAGTTGCCGTGGCTAGTAAAATCCCACTTTCTGTTTATTCACTTCGTCAACATTGTTAAAATATGTATGCCTGTCACGATTTCGTTCCTGCAGCTCATGTCATGCTGCTTTTTCGGATGTAAGCACACTCACTTAAATTCTCGGAAGGCATGCTCTGCCACGTGAATGTTTTATATGCTGTTTTCTTCTTAAATTTTGGCCCACCTCCAGTCAAAAAGGAAGACGATAGGTGACTCGCAGTGTATCCGCTGTGATCGTGCTGTTCGAGGGTCACAAGAAATTTGTTAGTTTTGACAGAATGAGCATGCGTATGACCCCTGGGAAGATATATGCCGGCAGTGCGATCATAATTACTGCAATGACGTTATGGAACCGTTACTCAACCCAAAACCTCCGAACAATCGTTGACGATGCAAAGGAGAGGCAGCTGAAGGAGGCTGCACTGATTAGGGAAGCAAGTAACAACAATATTTAATGGCTTCACCGCAGATGCTCTGACATCCGTTGCCATGGATACTTCCTTTTTTTTTCCCCCGCGTATTGGGGTGTGCTGCGGCCGTGCAGCAAAAGTGTGTTGTTGTCGGTCCGCCGTTGACAATGCTTTTATGTTTCAATCCTTTTAATTATACCATTGGTGGAGTGCTACAGGACTTTCTGTTAAAGTGTTTAGCGGTTTTTTATTTTACGGAGTTTCCTCCAGCCGTTTCGTTCGTTATTTCTATCGGTTGTGAATTACTGCCATACTTTTTGTGCCCAATGACTTCGTAGTTCCACGCGTCTAACCGCTACTGTACTGCCACATTGCTGGTGCGCATTTTTTCTTTTCTTCCCTTTTGAGCAAAGGCGTGCGTAGGCGTTGCATATTCACCTGAAATTTACAGTGGTAGGTGTGTGTGGGAGCGGACGAATACAATTTGCGTTGCTACGGCAGGAATTCCATAGGGAAGCCGGCGAGAAATTAGCGACCGCGGTAGTATGCACCTTCCACCGTTACCCAAGAACCAAAAGCCACGTACCGCAAGATGCGGAACAGATAGTGTAGTTCAGATAGATGATAGTACACTACTGAGCATGTTCCGCACCCGGCGGCGGCGGATGGAGACAGCTTCGAATATTTCCAAGTCGATGGTCAAGAGGATAAACAACCTATCTGAAGCTGTTTACGAGAGTAGTATGACAACAATGTTGCTAGAAGACCTAAACACACTGGTGGAAACCTCGGGAGCTAATGGTGGGGAGAAGGTGGTCATTTCTGATGATCCCGTTATGTCCCTGGGTGCTGGACCCTTTTCTGTTTCACTGGAAAGTGCGCTCGAACACGAAACGATTCAGAAGCTTAGAACTCTTACTGTGATGCGAGCTGAGCAGAGAAAGGCAGCCGAGTTGAACACCAAACCACATTTTCAACTGAAAGAGTCAGTATTGGAGACGCCGCAACCACCAATTAAGTTCTCATCGACATCTCTGACATTTGTGCTGGAAATTGTATCTCAAAGCGCTTTTAAGATTCTTGACGCGACTGACAGTGTAATGCTCAAACTGTCCATGTTGGCTCGCAAGGCGGGATCGCCTATAGTAGACGAAATGAAAGTAATTTCGGTGCATTCGCAGCACCTCTCCCGGTGCCACGCTGCTGCCCTGAGCCATCTCAAGCAGTATGAGGCATGTGAGAAGTGCCTAAACAAGGCTACAGCGTATGAACTGGGAAATGCACGAGAGCAGTTGATTGAACAGAAGGAGGTGCTCACTGCGCAGGAGAAGCGACAGAAGGTTGCTGAGGACCAACTACAGGCCTTAAGGACACGACTTGCTTCGTATGAAGCGCAGTGCCGCCTTTGGTCTTCCTTTCTCTACGAGAGACAGCACCCGGCATGTACAGGAGGTTTCCCGATATCCCTGGAGACAGAGAGCGCATCGCCCTTAACATCTAAAGCGGCGTCACTGCGTGCCCCTCAGGCGTCTCTACACTCAACTGATCCGTTACTGCGGACCACAAGTGGTTTGAGGAGAGGAAGCAGCACGTACCAAATGAACTTGCACACGATGCGGCCACATACCCCCTTAACAATGGGATCCGTGTCGTCGTCTCTGCCGTCTTCTCACGAGGAGATAAACCCCCGTGTTGATTCTGTTGAAATGCGAGTCGCGCAGTTTTGGTGCAACCCCTACCTCTTGAAGGCGAAGCAATGCCGCAATTGGCGTCGATCTGGTGCGCATTCGGTGGCTGACAGTCCGCCCTTAACCGAAAGTATTTTCCAGGCTTCCATTTCTCGTTCTCGCCTAGCGTCGCGAGTTGAGTCATCGGTGGGGCCTGTGGACAGTGCTCATATGTCTCGAGGAGACATACATGCGGGTGGAAGTACCGATTTGAGTGATACGAACACGGCAGATACGCGTCTTACTGTGCTGTTGCGGGGATTACTTCGTGGGATTGTACGACTTCGCCGGCGTCCCACAAATGAAGGTGGGTCTACTGGCGGAGGTAGAGAGGAATCCGAGGAGGTGCGTTTAGAGGGTACCCCAACATCCGATAGCAATGCCCCACGGGGGAATGCAACTACGGAGGAGGGGAGCACGAGTGAGAGCAGCCCAAGGGGAAGTTTGCATGAAAGAGGTGTTGGAGAGGGAAGCCCATGGGCAGAGTTGAGCGGTTCTGAAGGGGGGAACACAAGCATCGGTGAATGCTCGGCGGGACCGGGCGGTGCCGTGAATACTGCTGGAGGAACTCCTGAAAGAGGCACAGGAACCTTAATGAGCGAAGGCTCGGGGGAGGCGGATGCCTTGTTGGCAAGTGTCAGAAAACTCATCTCTTTTCTTGAAGGGAGGGTGTCTTTGTCATGATATCAGATGTATTTTGTTATGGTTCAATGTACACTGGGTATATGGTCACTGCAAACAACATCAACACGCGAGCACATGGTGTGTAAAAGTGGCTAACAACAACAGTAGATGTTGCAGTCTCCACTCCAAGGCTCTTTTTGATGCTTGCATGCCAATTGTTAGTCTCACTTCCGTGATTGGTAGGCCAGCCTACTACAAATAAACTGGGGGCTTCGGCTTGGCCTCTGCTTCCCGGGATTTTTTTTTTTTTCGGGGGGGGGGCTATGCTCAGCTGCAACCCTTTCGGTTGCGAATTATACGTATCCCCTTCTGCTTTATTTATTTCCGTTTTCACTATCTTAGATTGTATACACGTATTTTTTTTTTCGTCTAATAGAACTACACAGGTTCCAATTGCGAAGTTGACTACTACACTTGATAGCAAGGCACTTACGTCGACCGCCTACATATAGGGAGAACGAGTCGTGTAGAATTTATTCGTGCAGAACAGTGACAGCAAAAGCGGGTGCATCACACTGGAATTTAGTTGGTAATCGTTGTGTTACCGAACAACAATAGGTTTATTTTTGTTACTGTTCTTTTTTTTCTTTTTTTTATTATTGAGGAGAACAGTAACAACAACAACAACAACAACAAAACGTCCAGACACCGCAATGCAGCAGCACCATTATGTTTTCAAGTACATTATTATTGGTGATAGCGGAGTGGGAAAGAGTTGCCTCCTACTGCAGTTCACGGACAAGCGGTTTGAACCGCTGCACGACTTAACCATCGGAGTAGAATTTGGTGCCCGCGTAGTGACTATTAAAGAGAAGAACATCAAACTGCAGATTTGGGATACAGCTGGACAGGAAAGCTTCCGGAGCATCACTCGCAGTTATTACCGTGGGGCGTGTGGTGCGCTTCTCGTGTATGATGTAACCCGTCGTGACACTTTTACGCATCTGCAAACATGGTTGGAAGATGCGAGGTCAAATGCCAACACGGCCATTGTTATTATGCTTATTGGAAACAAATGTGACTTGGAGAAGAAACGAGAGGTGTCACGGGAGGAGGGTGAGGCGTTTGCACGGAAGCACAACTTGGTTTTTATGGAAACGAGTGCGAAAACAGCGCAAAATGTGGATGACGCGTTTCTGAAAACTGCGGCAATGATTTATGATAATGTGGAGTCCGGCGTGTTGGATGCGGGCGCCGTTTCGGGTAAACAAGGGACAGGACCCGGCGTGGCGCGGGTGTCGAGAACTGGTGGTAAAAAGTCAGAAGACAGTGAAAGTGGCTGCTTCTGCTGAGCGAGAATAGGGTGGATTGTAAGCAATAAAGCGGAAGAAATCCAAGGAAGGCGTGGGGAAAATGGGAAGTAGATGCATGAAAAAGAAGAAACGTGTGAGAGTGTGTTTTTGTGTGTTCATTTGTTTAGGGGTGAAGGGAACAGTGGGATAAGTGGGAGTCGAAGGATGGAAATGAAAGGGAAGGCAAAATTACCTCGCGTCTACACTTTTCTTTTCTTTTTTTTTTGTTGCGCGAAGGCGGTGTGGTTTTATGAGTACCTTTTCTATGGTCGAATTCCATTGAAATGTGCGAGTATGGGCGGGTGGGACCAAACGGTCTTTATGAGTGGAAGTAAAACAAAAAGTCACTCAGTAGTTGAATAATTTTATTTGTTGTCAATTCACTCACCTGAGCTTGTGTTGAAGGAAAGGAGATGTGTGTATATGCCGGCGCGAGTGCCGTATGCTTCTGGGTCGTGTTATATATTTATATATCATACAAATTTTTGTTTACTTTTTGGTGCTATTTACCGTTCTCTTCATTTTCCTGTCTTTTCCTGCTTCTATGCGTGGCTGGGCGAGTAGAGAATGAATAGGGGAGAGGAGAAGAGAGGAGAAAATGTGAATGGAAAAGAGATGAAATATAAGTTGTGTGAAACGAAAGTGAGGAAAGTTTATTTGACGTGTGGGGGAGCGGAAGTCGGGTTGTAGCCGATAAACGGGAACGGAAGAGAAATAAGAGAGGAATGTCCCCACATATTTTTCCCCAGTTGCTCAGCGTGCGAAGGTAGCCTTGTACGTCACTTAGTTCTGTTGCTGTTTTTCTTTTTGCTGACGAGAGCAGTGTATTGTTATATATATATATATTTGTTTTTTTCTCACTTTCTTCCTATCCTTTCTACGCACTGCAAATGCGTTGTGGTATCTGTGTGTTTGTGTGTCTTTTCTTTTACTTCTTTTTTTTTCCCTTTACCTGTGGATGGTGCCGAGGTGGAAAGTATGGATGAATGAATGGAAGTACGAGAGAAAAGGGAAAGAAATGTTGGCGTCAGCAATGCGAGTCAAACAATATGGCGTAAATGACAATATCGGTGCGGTTATAACTTCATGAAAGCCGGTACCACATTGTGAAAGTGAGAATGAAAGGTCTGCAAAAGAGGGAGAGAAAAATGTGTGTGTGTGGAGGGGGAAACTTCAATTTTGTGTTTTCTTTCCCTTTTCATCTTTTCCTTTTTTATTTTCTCTTTTTCTTCCATCCTTGTGGTGGAGTAATGGAAAATATTATCACCCGCACGTGGGCTACCGACGGCGGTTCTTTATGTTGTGCACTTCTGAAATAAAAAGAAAAAAAAAGAGAAGAGTGTGATACACATGGGCAGGCTTATATGAAGAAATTGTGGTTAAGTGGGGAAAAGAAAAGAAGTTGTTGATGGAAGAGGGATGATACAAGAAAAAA
>NW_027124258.1:24082-29795 GCF_001457755.1 Trypanosoma equiperdum | reverse complement strand
TTTTTTTTCTTTTGGAGCGCTGCTGTTTTTTTTTTTCGTATCTGTGCATTCGAATCGGAAGACTATACACATTTTCTTGTTATTTCGATTTTTCTGTGTTTTGTTTTTCTTCGCTGTGTGGCTTTGCTCACAAATGACTCTGCTACTTTTTTTCCCTGTTGTTTCGAGTGCGGACCTCACTCTTTTCAGACTTTTTCCTTTCTTTTCTTTCTTTCTTTCCTTCTTTTTTTTATTTTAAATCATAACTGCTTGCCACGGGTGCCAGCAGGTACTTAGAAGATTCCTCGCACACGTACTACGTAACACAATGCGTTCAAGCAAAAGGTAAATGTCACCTTACGGAAGGTCAAATGAAATATGCCCATGTCTGCTTCTTTTTTTTTTTTTTACGTGTGTCGCTTCCGCTTCTTCTTTTCCTATTGTTATTATTATTATTACTGTTATTATTGCTCAGTAAGTAAGGCTGCGTACTTGGGAGCTAACGGACTCGTGAGAGAACCAAAACACTGAAAAATATCTTACTTGATGTGCTTTCATTTTCACACGGAGGCGTACACCTTAGCAGATATTGCCCTACTCCTTTTTCTCTTTTACTTTTTTTGCACTTGCGCCTGAGTCTTTGTTTAAAACCGACGTTCATCTCCTCTTTTTTTTTTTTCTCTCTCTCTCTCTACCTTTCCTTTTTATTTGTTTTATTCTTTACTCGCTACTGAACCTCGTAAATTTGGTCGATTATTTTTTAAATTTAGAGGTAACGCGAGCACAAGTTTTTTTAGGGGGAGGGGTTAAATAGCTGATACAGTAAGTAGGCTGCGAGGGACAAAATTATAAACGGTTTGTGCCGTGGAGGAAAGAACCCCGCACGCTTTCTTTCTTTTCGTATATCTTTCTGTATATATTTATATATATTTATATATATTTATATTCCCCCCGCATTTCGTTAGTGACACACGGTGTGCTGACTGATTTATTTGCATCGGAAGTAGTTGCATTCTGATCGCAGACGCTAGACAAAAGAACAAAGGGGGTAACAGCAGATATCGGTAGCAGGGGGCGACACCTCAGTGAATAAAGTCATTGATTGCTGGAGGAAGGGAGAGAAAAAAAAAAAGAAACAGAGACAGCGGTATCCACAGCAAATACGGACTAAAAGGAATAGATCTGATTAAGTTGGCAGTACTCTTAATGACCATGCGCGCGATGCCTCTGCGTGTGAGTGGTACGATTGCTCGCTTATCTTTGCCGTTGGGTTTGTTGTTAGTAACACTTTCCACTTTCATCACCACAGTTCGCGCAGACGATGATGCGATTTCCGTCCAAGTGCCGCCCAAGAAAGAATTGTGTTTCTTTGAGGATATTAATAAAGCTGGGGTAAAGGTGTTCTTGCATTACTTGGTGACCTCAGGAGGATCTCAAGATATTGAGGCGACCATCAAAAATCCCGACAACTCGATGATTTGGTCATCAGGCCGTGATACTGAGGGTCGTGTGTTATTCAAATCGAGGGGTTCCGGCCGCCACCGCTTTTGTTTCTCGAATAAGATGAGTACCATCAGCGCGAAGGTGGTTGCATTTTCCATTACAGTGGGGGATGAGGGGTTGGAGGGTGAGGATGGTAAAAAGGATAAGAAAAGCGATTTGGGAATGGATCCCATTGAATTGGCTGTGAGGAATATTCAACATGGGTTACGAGAGGTACTTGAGGTTCAGCAGTACATCAGAGGCCGCGAACACAAACATCGCGCCGTTACCGAGGTGGCAAACACTCGTGTATTCGTTTGGGCCATGGCGGAAATTCTCATCATCATAGCAATGAGTTTAGGTAATGTGTGGTACCTGCGGCGTATTTTCAACAAAAGAAGAGTTGTATAGTGTAGGTGTATGGAATAAAGATGTTTAACTTTCCATTAAAGGGGAGTAGGAGCGTCAGGGACGGTTGTTAAGACATCAGTGTTCATGTGTGAGCGTACTTAAGGTGCACGTGGGAAAATGTGTGTACCTGTTGCGGAAAAAAAATGTGAGATTTTGTTTCCTTTTTGGTGGTTGCACACGTGTGCTTTACTCTCTGGTGTTTTTTTCTTTCTTACATATTAGGCTCGGTGATATTGTTATCTTTAGTATTACCTTTCTTTTTTTTTCTTCCGTCCATTTTTTTTGTTTTGCGGTGAGTCTCGCATTATTTCACTGATTAGATTCCCTTTAAGTTGCAACGGTCTAATTGAGCGTGCGGAAAACGTAGCGGCTGGGAGGATATATAAGCGCTGTGAGGAGCAACAGTGAATATAAAGAAGAAGGGAATATATATATATATATATATATCATCTGTGTCTTGCCTGCGAGGGATTGAGAAGTGGATTGGACATAAAGGGATAGGAGCTGTAACTAAGCACAAGCGTGATTTCATCTTTTTCTTTTTGTTTTTTTCGTCTGCATAATTGTTACTTTTACCATCTGTGCGCCTGACTGTGTGCGTGGAAAGGGAAGGAAGCAATTAAATCAAAGGCGCCATTATGCCGAGGAAAGCGCTTTTGGGCAACTGGTTTGAGGAGGAGGCGTATATGCGGGATCGCAAGCGCCTCCTGGATAGTTGTGACCGTGGTGTAGTAGATGCTGCCCGTGAGACACAGCGTATCATTGCGAAGGTAAAGCACCACAACTCAGCATACCCAATGGCCGAACCTCATGAGGATGGTTATTTACATTTCTATGCTCCTCTTATGCTTCAAAATGCGGCGACGCTTGGGTTTCTCTCACTTGACCTTGAGGATCGTACTCTAAGACCAACTGGTTGGCACGTTGCCTGCTCCACCGCACCTGCTGCTGGACCTGCTTTGCGCAACTGTTTTGTACTTGTGCCCGCCCCCACTGGTCCCACTGACATGATCCCTGCACCTCCTGATGAGCAGGATATTGTGCATTATGGACAGCCCTTCTTTATTATGACAGTACCAGAGCTGTGCGACAACCCCCTTTCGCTTCTGTCCGAGCCCAAAGGACCTCTCAGCGCATCTAAAGTGACCGGAAAGCACCAGGATGTATTTTTCTCACCTGATGGTGCGTCTGCTGAGGCAATGTGGGTGGCTGACTTTGCAAACCCGGACCACCGAGAGGATATGCGGGATCTCCCCATCAAGGCTGACGCCGTGTTAGTAATACGCCATAACCACACAAATACCCCTCTAGCGAGCTCGAAAGCCGTGTTTTTCAATGACTTTGGTCCAGAGAACGAGGTGTGCTGTGGGAGGTTCGTCAACAATCCCGGCACCCCTTGTGGTCCAATGAAAGATGAAAACTACTGGACATTTGTCCACAGCGAAAATGGAGAAGGAGATGTTGAGAAGGGGGGTGAAACTACCACTCCTGTTGCAGAGAATGAGGTGCCGGTTATGACGTCCACCAACGGGGACAAGCTGTGAGCAACGCGATGCGGAGCAAAAACAAGGAGGGAGGAGGAGGCAACGCACTAACATCTGTCGGTGCTGTGTCTATGTAAACTATGACGCTATTTAGAATTGAGTACTACTGTTGTTAAAAGGCGTTGGTAAGAGAGAAGGGGGGGGGGTGGCGAGGAAAGACCCGCACGACACGTAAGCATATCTCCCACTGAAAGGATGATAGAGCTGACATGGAGAAGGGTGTTTCGTATGCTTATTTCGTAGATCTTTACCTGTTTCTACAACCGACTCGTTTTGTTTACTTGTCGTGTTTCCCAGCAGTTTGCATGCTCGTCTCCTTTTGATCGGATATCTATTGAGGTATAACTCCTACTTGCGATATATTCTCTTCTTTCGTACATTCTTCTCTTGTTGTCGGAACTTAACGTCACATGAATATTGCATACGCTTGAGGGGCGCTAGATAAGGAGGAAAACCTTAAGGTACGCAGGGAGGATTCACATTGCACCCGTGCCTTACGAGGGACCGAGGGTGTGAGAGGGTGTTTGTTTAGAGACAAGTGTTGGCAACCAATGTATGCACGACTGAGTAACACTTCGCAATCTTATTATTCCATCATTTCCAAGATATTCCAGCTGCTTGCAATTATTGGCTCTATATCTTTGGTCGAGGCGGCGACTGTTGGTGATCCACTTTTCCGCATCCATGAACCTACTTACGCCTTTCTGGATTGCTCTGCGTGCATCGCATTCGCGGGACATTTGGGTAGACGCATGAATGAATCTATCCGCTACGGTGGAAGAGGTGGTGCCACTTTTCTTTCGAGCCACCGCCTTGGAAAAGATAATAAATTAAAACGACGTGATTACGCCACAAGCGAGCTTCGAGGCGCTGAGGTGCTGGAAAAGATATGTAACGATAGTTTGTTTGATGACTATGCTTTGCACTTCCGTGCCGACATGCGTATTCGTGTGTACGATAATGGAGAATCGGAATACCCACTAGCGCAGCACTACAGCAAAGAGGACTCACGAATACTCAAAGCTGTCAAGACAAAGGCCGTTCACGTGTTCTGCACGCGTGTTATGGATGAAGAAGAAGATGCCATGACAAGCCTTGTGAGAGAGGTTGAGTTGCTGAGTGAATTGGAGCAGCGACTGTGCGGTGGGTATTTGGAGATGCGAAATATTACGGCTCCGCCTTTTCCTGTAGAGAAGGCCGTAACGGCTGTTTGCGTTGGGGTGGAGCCGAGCATAGAGGCAGAAGTAAGACGGTTGGAGAAGTACGAGAAGTGGCAGGCATCTATTTCAAAAGGTACGTCACAGGACAAAATGAAAGGGGCGGAAGGAGCGGAATCGGTGGTTGTGAAGGGCGTTCAGTACTCAAAGGATGACCCGCTGAGTTTCACAGTCTTACGGAAGCCTAATGCTAAATCGAATGGTGACACCACTGAAGGTGGCTCTGACGCTGCTGAAGACGTTCGCAAACAACCTGATAAGGATTCAGTGTTCATGAATTTCGACTTGTAGTCCGTTCTATTGAAGTCACTCCCTTTAAATATTGTCATGCGCCCCCACGCATTGCTGCAAGGGAGGACGCGATGTTGCCTCACCCAAAGGGAATAGTGGAGGGAAATAAGATGCGCTGGAATATGTCCTTCAGTACTCTTTCCTTTTTTGTTCTCTATTCTATCACGCTCTCATTCTTCGCTGCCCTCCTTTTTTTTTTCGTTGTGTCACCCACTGTTCCCAGCAATCTTTAAAGTTTCTTGTTTTGTGTTGTGCATTTTTCGCCGGATGAGGTGTGAAGTCGCGTGGTTCTGTTCTCGGGATCATGCCTTGATGTGTGACAGGTGAGAAGGGGGACATGATGCGGCATCTCTCTCTCTAGACATTAGTCATTTTTTTTTATTGGTAGGATGTTCTCACCGTGTATTCACACATTTGGTCGTTATCCGTGCATATTTGTTGTCCCCACCTTCACTCACACTGTCTTGCTTGCTATTAATTATCTCTTTACGTTGTAAGTTGATTCACATTGTTTCACTTTCACAGCTTCATCCGTTTCTTCTTTTTTTTTATTTTCACCTTTGCCCTGCAGCGGTGACAGGACTCAAGTTGAAAAGGTATTTGAACTCTGTTGTCTTGCACTAGATCACACAGTAATAGAAACAGAAGGTTCACAATCAATCCAAAGGTCTGCGACTTGTCTTGCTTTTTCTATTTTTATTTATTTATTTTTTTGTCTTTAGCAAAAAAGATCATTTTTGCTACCGTTTCAATTGCTCCCGGTGTCTCTACCGCTGTTGCCATTGATCG
>NW_027124258.1:19751-24072 GCF_001457755.1 Trypanosoma equiperdum | reverse complement strand
TTATTATTATTATTATTATTACTATTATTATTTAGAATACACCTTAGCAGCTCTTGTTTACCTGAGGTGGTGATGTCTGACAATGCTTCACCTCCTCCTGGTGTGAAGATGCCAAAGAAACGCGACCCCCGCTTGCGTAATCTTCAGCAACCGGGACAAAAGCAGTTTTTTGATTCAGCGGATTATGAAGTGAGACGACAGGGCGACAAACCACCGGGTATTATTGTGCCGGAGGTAACTCCACTGCAACCACACAATCCACGAGAGGAGATGAGATGAGATGAGATGAGGGAGGGAGGAGGGGAGTATTATGTGTATGTGTATGTTGTTTCTGCTTTTTTTCTCTTCTCTTTTCTTTTCTGTTTTGGAGTAGTGAACTTATACCATGACCAAGTAGGAGAGAAAAAAAGGGGGGGACACAAAGGAGAGAGACGATAGATAATGTGTAGGAGGTGGTGGGAAGAGAGGGATATTTCATTTATTATTGTTATTCTTTCTTTTGCTCACCCACCTCTCGGTTTGTACCGTCCAAATACTTGTAAGATTTACAACACCTGAAGTAAGTGAAGGGCTAATGAGCGTTACCGCTGTTTCCTGCTGCGACTTGGTGAAATTACACTGGAGTTGTTTTTTTCTTTGTGTGTGTGTGTATGTTTGTGTCTTTGTGTGTAAAGCTCCTATTTACTCCCTACAGCTTCGTTTTTAGTGCAAAGGGATAGGGGAACTGTCAGTGCTGTCAGTTTTATCATTCCCTTTTTTCCGTTTACCCGTTTCTCCCTTTCATCCCCTTACTGCCAACCGTTAGAGGGCCTCTTTTTCACTATTAAACATTATTTGCCTTTTTTCCTTTTTTTCACCACTTCTCCGTTTAACTTCTTTTTTTATATATATTGCCGGCACGAATTCTTGCATTTTTTGTTGTCGTGCTGTCAAAATGTGAGTGTGTGGTGTGCTCACCCGTGCAGTGCTGATAACGTCGTGAAGTGTTTTCTTTTAAAGATATTATCTTCAATTATTTCTTACGCAAGTGTTGTTGGGTAAGTATTTATATATGTGCACACGGAAACTCTTGCACTGGCGCCTTACCATTTATATAATCATTCCTTTTCTCACACCTTTGTAAATATATATATATATATATATATATATATATGGAACGAGTAGAAAGGCCTACGACCGCATGTCTTTCCAGAAGTCTCCACTTCTAGCGAGTAATCCCTTTAAGGAACCCTTAAGAAGCAGCGGTGGCGGCGGCGGAGACCTTCCCGGTACGATTAATGAGCATGAGGTTACAGTTGCGCAGGATATCAAACAGGGCGATGCCAAAATGGCAGCAGATCTCGCCATCTTAACCGGCCAGCCGAATGTAAAAAACCCCGTGAAGCAACTGCTCACGCAGCGTGAGAATGCCACTACAGGTTCTGCTCCATCGCACCTCAATAAAAGTGGTCAGCACACGGTGGAGATTAGGGAGATGCACAACACAGGAACATTTATTGCCAAAAAAAGAGAGGTTGGTCTGATGCGGTTGGCCCTGGCAAATAAGGAGTCGGAAATACGGCACCTTGAGGAGGAGATGGACCGCGTTGACAAGAAACTTCGCCAGCAACAGGAGCAGCTTGCCAGTACGGAGGAGAAGTTTAATAACTTTCTCAAATACAGTAACTTGGAACAAGACGCTGCCGTGCGCCGGGCGGAACGTGAGAGTAAGGCCAAACAGAAACGACTCATTGATATTAAGAAGCTTTCGGCACAAATAAATCACTTAGAGCAAGATATGCGCAAAACGGAGGTGCAACTGGAGCTCTGTATGGAGTATAAAACATTTATGGACAACCTCACGCCACCTCAGTTCTTTTTTGATGTGCTGACCAACTTCCGCGTCAAGGAAATCAACGGTAAAATATTGCAAGAGACTGAAGCGGCGTATGCCCGGCAGGCCAGAAAGTTGAGGAAGCAGTACGAAGAAGCGGAAGCGCGGCGTGCATCAAGAGAGGCTGAGAAAAACTCGAACAACAACGCTATATTTGATGATATGGATGATAGCAATAAAGAAGACGAGGAGGAGGAGGAGTTAATTCCCCTTGAGACTCAGTTGGAGGGACTGCACCGGAGGTTCGAAGAGGAGGCGAACCGACGACAGGCGGAGGAGGTGGAAGTCATTCGAAATGAAATCAGCGCCCTCACCGCTGAAGAGGTTCGTGAAGCGCTGCACAACAGTTACCCACACGATAAAATTCCCATGTATTTTACGGAGCCAGAGCAAATTCTTGACATCTTCATTAATGTTGAAGAGGGAAATTTGTTCCTTATTCAAAACAGTCAAGAGTTGGAGGAGGAGTTGGAACGTGTTGCCATGGAGTTCCTGCACGAGCGGGAGGAAATGGATGCGATGGTGAAGCAAAGGCAAACCCAGATGGATTCACTTGTATCTCGTATCAAGGAATCCCAAGATCGTCTAGCCCAATTGGAGGAACGGCTGGTAGATTTAGAAAGCAGTGACGCTGCCGGGCTGTCGATGGTCGATAGTGCAGGTGGACGCGGTGTAGCGGGTTATGCAAAGACGGTGAAAGTTGCCATGACACAAGAAGTGCTAAAGAAAAGCATTGAACAGACGGTAGGTGATATTTTTCGCTGCATCAATCAAAGACCTACCAACCCTTCGCGGCATCAAGATGGTGTTGATGGCGGGAACTCCCCAGTGCATCCTTCAGGAAAGCGGAAGCATTCTGCTGTTGTGGCAAATAGAGGTCCAGCACTCGATAAAAAGAATGCAGCTAAAGGTAAGAAGAAAGGCCAGACCGCATCGGCTGTTGCACCGGGTGCCACTGGTCCAACTGGCACGCAAGCTGAAAGTGAGACAAGTGCTAACATGGGGCCAGTGGAGATGCTTACCATTATTGAAAATAAAGTAGATGAGTACCACCGGTACATCACAGACCCAAAGAATGGCGTAGAGCAGTCACTGATCATGTCCGTCTTGAAAACTCGTGATAAGGAGCGCCGACATGCAGCTCGTGTACTTCACTTGGCTAAACAGCTAGCGGAGCGTGAGGAGCGCAACCAACGTGCTCTTGAGCGTTCACAGGCCACAGTGGTGAAGTATCGGGGCAAACCCATAATGTGGCGGTCGAGACCCCCAGCCAACGCGCTCCGCCGCACTGAGGTGGATCCAAACAACCCAGCACCAAGAGACCCCGAACAGGATGACGAGTTCTTCCGTGCCTAGGGAAATTTCTATTTATCATGATGGGAAGGATACAACGCGTATTGTTCATTATGTTGTGGTCAGTGCTGACGAAAGGGTTAGTTATTGGCGAAAAACGGTTGGCCAGGCAGGATACTAGCCGTCGTATTTCCCCTGCTCTTCTGCTTTCCTGTGATTTTATTCCTTATAAATGTATAGCGAGATGATGGAGTTTACCGTGCAGACTCTTCGTTGTGATGTTGTTAGTAGATGCTTTTTCACCTCTGTGTCCTTCTATCTTGAACTCCTTTACCCACTGTGGCGGATGTGAAATGATGTTTTAGTGTATTTGTCGGTACGCGAGGTGAGTGTTCTCTCCGTATTCTTGTGGTACCTATCCGTCTTCCAAATCTTTTTTTGGTTTTTTTTTTAGGTACCACTCGTGCGTGTTAGCCTGTGGTGAAGACGGTTCGACTGGTTAAAACAGTCAGGTATGGCGAAGAAACATCGTGTGAAGCGCCAGAAACAAGTCGAGTATTTACTACGTTTAGAAAGGGAACGGGATGAGTACTTAGCAAAGCGCAAGAGGGCAAAACGCGATCGCCGGGAGCGAAATGAGGGAGAACTCTTCGGCGAGGCACTTGATAACCTCGCTGGAGGTGATGTGAAGCGGGAGCGTAAAGAAGTGGGCATTTCAGCGTCTGAAGGTAAACGGGCCGAGGAATCCACCAAAACCGTCAGCACTGACTCGAACACGAAGTTGGGGTCCAGGCCAGATGCAGCTTCAGTTGAGCAAAGCAAGGTCAAACATTTGAGGAAGAAGTACTGATGAAATCATTGTTTCACTATTGGATCTCTGCTCGTGCGCACGTTGCCCCGAAAATAGTTGCCACCCTGTGTGCCGCTGCGACAATAAAGTATTTTAAAGGATAACAGGTGGACCTTCATGAGTTTCACCCTTGCAGGCTCCGCGATTCGTCTGACATGCGGTATTGAACACTTCACCACCGTTAAACTTTTATTTTTCTTCAAAACTCACTGATTACGTTATGCACAAGCATGCATGCACACGCACAGAATTTGCGATGAAAACCACTTATTCAAAGCAATATATATATATGCACCTCTCTTACT
>NW_027124258.1:15151-19735 GCF_001457755.1 Trypanosoma equiperdum | reverse complement strand
TGTGTGTGTGTTATTGTTCTTTTTCCCCTCTTCATGTTAGAGGGTAAAAATCCCACGGCTACTCCCACCACTAGCAGACATCACTCATATGGGGAAGTCCAAAGGGCCGCGATGTGATGCGGAAGGGAGCCGTTGTAGTGTACCACTTGCCATGTGGGATTTTGAGCAGTGCGACCCCAACGCCTGTTCTGGCCGCCGGCTACATCGCCGGAATGCGCTGCGGTTGCTGAAGTTGCGAGAGCCTTTCCGAGGTGTAGTTCTTACACCAACAGCTGTAGAAACATTGAGCCCAGCAGACGCGGGTTTGATTGCACAGCTTGGAGTGGCTGTTGTTGATTGCTCGTGGAATCAGTTGGATGCCGTGCCATGGCGTCAGATGAAGATGGGCGCCCCACGCCTGCTTCCGTTCCTAGTGGCAGCCAACCCCGTGAATTACGGTCGGCCGCAAGAACTAAACTGCGCAGAGGCACTCGCTGCAGCGTTAGCTATCGCTGATCGTATGGATGATGCAAGAGCTGTCATGTCGTATTTCTCATGGGGTGCAAGTTTCTTTGATATCAACGCGGAACTTCTGGAAGGGTACCGGGGGTGCCGTAATGCGGCTGAGGTGCTTGAGTTTCAGGAGCAGCACGTGGAAGCAGAGAAGAGAAGAAGTACTGCGCAAAGGGAAATGGATTTTGACAATGTTGATCTCTCGGATGTTGGTCCACTCAACGTGAAGAGGGGTAAACTCAAAAATAGACATGCGTGGGAAGTAAATACTGAAGAAAACAGCAGCTCGTCTGATGATTGCGGTGAAGAAACAGACGAAGAGTTGGGGAAGGTCGATGAAGAAACTAGTGAGGAAGAAGAGCAAGTGGTTAGCGAGTGTAACGGAGTATGACAGGAGATCACGCAGGTAGTGGTAAAGGGCTCTAATAGCCGTTTGATGAAGTTTTCATGATAGCTTTTCGACGTCTTTACATATAATTACTGCGAAACGGGTCTGTTTCGGTAATTTCGTCTGTGCGGTGAATTGAACGATGTTGTTGGCTTACCCTTGAGCCATTAGTGTGACACGGTAGTTTGGTGTATTTGTGTTGGCAGGAGGAGGGGTAACGTACGAGATTTACGGTTTGGTTTCTCACTTGAGTTTCGTAACTCGATGATTGCTCACCGGTAGATGAAAGTTCCCCGAGAAGATCCATTGCGTTTTCGAGGTTTCTTGTGCTGTGTGGTTTGCGTTTTTTTTTTTTCATTAGTGCAATCTGCTTCCCATTAATTCAATCGTGGCTTACTTGTGAGCACGCGCGTGAATCTGAGGCTGGCTGTAGCCTATTCGAAAGATCATCTCTATCTTTCTCTCTCTCTTTCGCCCATTTCCCCCTTTTTGTTCATTGTGGTACCGTTACATTTGTTGTAGGTATTGTTCTGAGTTTGTGTGCCTGAGGTTCAAGTACAAATGTTTTATGGTACCAACGACGTCGGCAGGCCCGGTTACGCCCGTTATTCTGAGAGCAGCACACCAACACACAGCCCACGGGGTAGTGACCGGTGCCGAACTAATGAAACCTCGAGCGGAATGGACCACTGGAGTTCGCCGAGGGGGATTGCAGATGAGGTGCCACCGATTTTGGCCGGGAGTTTCTTCAGCGATGCCGAGATGAGGGAAATGAACCGAGTTATACCCGCAGCCATGCCCCTTCTAGTAGAGGCAACAAGCGTCAGTTGGTTGGATGCAAGTCCGGAATCTTATGGCGGCTCCACGACGGCGCATCATCCTCCTCCGGGGGCAACATCATCTTCGGTTGGGAGATGCGCTGCCGCTACCCCAAGTATTCCCTCACTTGCTGGTAGTTTACTGAGGAAGGATGTACGCTTGAGAGGTTTGCAAATGGACCGCCGTGGCTCCAACCATCCAGTAGTGTCGTCCTCCACTGCTTCAGATAGGACAATGGTGGATTATGGAGTTTCCGCAGAATGTATACCCGTTCAACCCCCGTCCCACGTAAATCATGAGGATATAGATGTTCTTTCGCTCTGGACCTCTGATCATGTTGCTGCAACTAGGACTCATGTTCAACAACGCCCGTGTTCGCTACGCACAACGCCATTGAGAGTCGATCAGAAGGTGGGGGTGTCCAGCAGCCACAATCTTCCATGCAAAGGACTCGAAAGAGTTGCCAACTTGAGTGGTAACTTTGCTGTGAGGGAAGTAATTGTGTCTCGTAATAGCTATGGGTCGTTACAAACTCGGTCGAGGAGTTGTCCAGTGACTTTTTGCGCTCGCACCAGCAGCCCTGCGGCCCGCATAGTTCAAGCGCCTTCACCCTCCAAATGTATGCAGGATGTTCCCATAACCTTCAATGGAAAGTCACAGGCGGCTGTAGACCCACAAAAGGCTGGTGATGCGCTCAAACAGTACCGACTTGCCGTCGAGAACGTAAAAAAAAAGGGGTACGGCCGAAGCATTCGTGAAATATTGGCCAATCCATGCGTAGATGATGATGAGGATGAAGATGAAGATGAAGAAGAAGGAGTACTTGACGGGTGTGATGTGGGCGTATATGAACTTGAAGAACAGGAGGAGTAATTGTAATGCCAGCATACACAAAGGGATGGGTGTGAGGTGTGGGGTGGAAGCGTTTCCTATGCATTTTGTGTGGATGTGACGGCATGTCTCCCGGAACCCCCCTCCCCCAATAAATTAGTTGCATATCCCTTTCTTTCACTGTGTTCATTTTTTTTTTTTGAGCTTGCTCACACTTATCACAAAATCTCTCAAGCAGTTTCATCAGCAGAGGTGTCCTGGTGAGTGAAGGGGGAGGGGGGGGGGTGTTATTTTCCACCTGTAGGTAATCTTTTTCGATTATATTGTTATTGTTATTATTCATCGGTACGCATTGCAAGTTGTGTAAATAAATAAAAAAATATATATATATATTTCAGGGATTGTATGACTTATGAATTTTTTTTTGTTCTCTTCGTATCCTCATTCCTTTTCCTTATTTCCCTCTACCATTTTTCCTTCCGTTGGGCATCATATCCTTCATACGCTCAGTCATTCACTTCTTTTTAGTTAATTTTTTTTCTTCATCTACCATATATTTTATTTCTTTTTTTTAAAAATATATGTGTATATGTTTCGTAAACCAATTGTTTTGTATATATATAATAATATATATTATAATAGTAATAGGAACAACAACAACAGTAACACTGTTTTTTTTGTCACAAAATTTGTATTATTACAAAGGAAAAAGAACAGTCTCGAATCTCAACAAAAGCAACATAAATGTCGGCCGCCAGTGGATATATGAATAAAATGTGTAAATATACAAAATAATACCAAATAAAAAATAATCAGAGAAAACTATGTTAAAGTATAAATAAAATGAATGACTGAGATAAAGAAAAGAAAAGAAAAGAAAGAGAAAACGATGAAAAAAGAATTGAAAGGAGGAATGATGTGGCGTGTTATTATTATTATTATTGTTTTTTTCCCTTCTAAAGTTTGCTGCACTCCACAGTCAGTTGATTGTAAGGAAGGGGTGGAGACAAGAGAGGTGGTGGAGAAATGCCTGTGGATGTTGAAGAAATTTAGAGATAATAAGAGAAAATGGAGAGAAAAGGGGAGGCAAGAGAAAAAAGAAAAATAAAAAAGGAAAAAGAAAAAAAAAGAGAGAAGCAAAATGCAAAATAACATATAAATAAATGAATATCTGCAAAACGTGAGATAAATGAAACATGACAAATCACAACATCGTTGCTAAAATATCGCGAAAGCATAAATGGATGAGAAAGTGTAAGTGAGGTTGTGACCATTTTGGTTTATATCTATTTACTTATTGTTTTCTTGTTTCTGTTATATATATATATATATTTTTACACGTAAATAAACAAATACTAACATGAAGACAAATATATATTTCTGATCGTATGAGCAAACGGTTATGATCTATGAATGTATTTACATTTATGTACGCGTATGTGTTATGTACTTGTCTGCATATAAGAGGAAAGGAAAAGAAGAAGAAAAAGAAGAAGAGTGATTGAACAATTGGATAGATGTTTTTCAGTTCATCTCTAATAGAAATTTCATTGTCACTTGCATAGATGTGTCTTGCGAGTGCGTGCGTTTTGTTTTTCGTTGTTAGCTTTTTCCCTCTTTTTTCCCCCTATTATTTAATAATAATAATAATTATTATTATTGTTGTTGTTGTGTATGTTTTCCTCGTTTCCGGGGCGGGTGATTCGACAATCGATGAGAGAGAGGAAAGAAAAAAAACGGAAGAAAAAAAAAGAAAGAAGACGTAACGGTGGTGCCAGCGACAAGAAGTAAGACGCAAGTTCATATTTACGTTTGTTTTTTTCGAACGCTTGTGACTTGCATAATTTGCTTCTTCGTTTTTTTTTTTGATGGTGCTTTTGTTTTGTTTTGTTTTTCTTTCTTAAAGCGATTGACCCTCTGTTGCTGAGGGAGCAATGACGAATGATGGGAAGAGGGGGGAGGGGGAGAGGAGTGTGTGTATGTGTGGGGAAAGTGATGAAACAACTTCATATTTATATAAATATATAAATATATAAATATATAAGTGTATGTGT
>NW_027124258.1:14723-15071 GCF_001457755.1 Trypanosoma equiperdum | reverse complement strand
AAAAAAACTTAACGTTGTTGTGATACAAACCAGGTGTGGGGGTGTTTTTTTCTTTTTTTCTTTTTTTATATATCTCTTCTCCCCCCTCACACACACACACACCTCTCCACTCACTCACCCGCTCGCTTTGACCTTCTTCAAATTATGCCTCACAAAACGAATTCCCACAACTATAAATCAGAAACAGGTACGTGATTTATATGAAACAAATCAGCGTCAAATCCTTTCGTTTCAGCCTTACTTTTTTCTAGTTTCGATCTTGTTTTTTTTTTCTCCCTCCCGTTCTCTCCTCGTCTTTTTTTTACTTTTTTTCCTTCTATTTACGCGCGCATCGCGTTTCCGAAATAT
>NW_027124258.1:13999-14671 GCF_001457755.1 Trypanosoma equiperdum | reverse complement strand
ATATATATATATATATATACATATATTTTGTACGTTTTTTCTTATACACCTCTAGCAGATGCTTATGAGCACTTATTATTATTATTTTTTTTTTCATTTTTGATCAAAGAAGACAGAGCTGTAAACGACAACAACAACAGTAAAGAAGAAGAAAAAAAAAAGGAAGCAGTCATGAGACAAACAAACAAACGAACAAACAAAAAAAAAATAGTTCGTCATTACCCCCATTTGTTTTTTTCTTTTCCTTTCGAAAACTTTTTTGTGTATGTAGTAGTCATACTTTGCAGCGTCATGAAATGTATTTATTTCTCCCCATATTACCTTCCTTTCTTGGTGCTTTTTCCCTTTGTCCAAAACCCTGCGCTTTTATATCCTTTTTTTTTCTTTCTTTTTTTTTTAAAAAAAAAAGTGATTTCATTCTGCTTTTTTTGTCCCTCTCGGAATATTTCTTTCGTACTTTCTTCCATTTTATGAACTTCACAAGAAAACAAAAAATCAAATCAGTTCATTAAAGGTAAGACACAACACAAACATACGGAAGAAACAAAGGAAAAGAAAAAAAAATAAGTTTATTTATCGCACTAGCGAGGCTTGAGGAGTTGACACTTTTTAGCTTGGGGCATTCCAACCGGTGCTTACAGTGAGGTGCTGGTTAAAATACACGTGGAGAAA
>NW_027124258.1:13827-13979 GCF_001457755.1 Trypanosoma equiperdum | reverse complement strand
AAAAAAAAAAGTAAGCGGTACAAGTGATCGCACAGAAAACGAATAAATAAATAAATAAATAAATAAAGATCAAGACCAAGATCAGTGGCACCGACTCCAACCAACCTCTAGCGGAAACGGTAATAGCAACACACATAAAACAAAAAAAAAGA
>NW_027124258.1:12533-13817 GCF_001457755.1 Trypanosoma equiperdum | reverse complement strand
CGACTCCAACCAACCTCTAGCGGAAACGGTAAAAGCAGCACACATAAAACAAAAAAAAGAAAAAAAGAAAAAAAAAGAGAAGCTATGGGAGCCAACTACGCGGTTCGTTGCCTTGCAACAGTTTATTTATTCCTCCTGATGTTGATCGGTTGGATAGGAGCATGGCTTCTGCAGTTGGTTGTCATTACTTTCACTTATCCCTTTTGGACAAGCGAGCAACGCGCCGATTGTTGTGCACTGATCTTTCGAATCGCCAACTTTTTGTCCTTAGACGCGTTAAATCCATTCTGGAAGAGCACTATTTTGCGACCTTTCCCGAATGTACAGGAAAAAAAAGTTCTTGTGGTGATGAATCATCTCAGTGGTGCTGATCCTTTTCTTATGGTTCGTGTATTGCTCCCACGTGACGCCGCATGGGTTGCAAAAAATGACCTCTTCCGTGTTCCTTTTGGTGGTTGGGCCATGGCTAATGGGGATGATCTTTGCGTACAATTTAAGAACAAAAAAGCGGGATTGGAAACGGTGAAGGGAACTGTTGCGCCAATGATGGAGGCAGCCCGCGCTAAGATTCATCGTGGTCGCATGCTTGCTGTTTTTCCTGAGGGTGCTCGAAATGACACTCCTGAGAATGGATTGAAACCGTTCAGGCCGGGGTTCTTCACATTGGCAAAGGAAGAAGGTGCAACTATTGTACCCATTGCGATTAGTGGAACGGATGATTGTTGGCCGAAGCACTCGTTTCTTATGGACGTGGGTCATGCGTATTTTTCTTGCGGCGACCCCATCGCAACGAATAATTTTAATACAGTGGAAGAGTTGGTAGATTACGTGTGGAATGCGGTGACGGATCTTCGTTCAACACACCCTTCAACAAAGGAGAATAGTCACAAGGACCGCTAGTGCCCACGAGGCAGTGGTAGGGGGAACCAGTGTAATAAATAAATAAATAAATAAATAAAAATGGATGGAGGTTGGAGTGCATAGAGTTTTGTTTGTATGTGTGTGTGCGTATGTGTTCGTTAGTCACGTGGAAGAGGGCATAACTACGGTGGAGAGGAGGGAGAGGAGGCGTATGAAGAATGATTTACCCCTGAGCTGGTGTGTGTGGCTCCCATTGTGTTGGTTCGTGTTTTGTGAAGAAACACTTCCTTCTCCGTGTATCTTACAGCGGAGCACTCGGCTCACCTTCTGATTTACTCAATCATCATCCCAAGTTGGAAGGGAGGTGAGTCCTACGAAGTGAATGCCAACCTACATATGGTAATACTTCTTCATGATTTTAAA
>NW_027124258.1:4704-12510 GCF_001457755.1 Trypanosoma equiperdum | reverse complement strand
ATATATATATATATGCATGTGTGTGTGTGTGTTCGTGGATGCCAGTGTGAGACCCTCTTTTTTCTCGTCGCGCTCGCCATTGTACGAGCATCTGTAGAATTTGTTACAATGGAGAATAAACAATGGATTTTTTTTTGTACGGACGCACATGCTAGAAAATGCTCGTACACTGTTTCCTCTTCCTCTTCCTCCCGTTTACTTATTGTTTTTTTTGAGTTTTATTCTTAGTTGCTTGTAGGTCGGCGTCCGTTCCGTTCCACGTAAGATAATATTTCAACGACAAAGGAAAAATCACATACTTATTTTTTTTTTTAAAATTTTTAAACAAAGGGGGAAAAAGGAGGTACATGTTCCAACGCCTTGACGAGGAGGTGCCGAACATTGGTCAGTTATCTGATGGTGGCGGCAGCCCCAAATCGCTCAATGGTGCTGAAGCGGCTCGCACGCATGACCGTGAGTCATTCGGTGCGGCTTCTGACAAGAGTGCCAATTTGGAATCGTACCATCCCGAACCCACAGATGTGCCATCAGCTTTCGCCGATTCTGCAGGTGTGGAAGGCGCCTCGGAAAAAGACAACGCCTCTTCCGAAAGTGGTTGCCCGGAGCCATTAGCGGCTCCCCCACCGTGTGCTGCAGGAGCGAAAGATGCGTTTCGCTACTCAAAAACAACTGTTCCGACTCACCTCGACGAATCGGGATGTACGACACCTGAACCAGTGCTTTCTTCGTTCTTCACGGATACGGATGCAATCCCGACATGGGAGGGTATGACGTTGGAGCAATTGAACGGTTTACGTGATAAAATGCTTTCTTTGCTATCTGGTGTGTCGGAGGCGATTCGAAGGGAGGAGGTAAAATCTCCCTTGTCTCTGGGCCCGTCAAATGAGTTAACAGATGAAGAAAAGCAGGTGGTGGATGCTTCTCTTCAGCGGTTGCTGGTGGAGGCTTTTGAATATTCGTCACTCAGTGATATAAAGGAGATGTATTTGTTTGCGAAAGCTATGCAAGGGAAGGAGGCTTCAAGGATGGGAGCAGCATTACAGAGTATTCATCGCTTAACCAGCCGCGGCAATATACTCATTTCATACAAGGAACTCCAAGATTTTTTGCGTTCGTCAAACCGCTTCACAGCTGATTGGCGGGACGAGTTTGTTTCTTCGATCAAGAGGGTACTCGCAGCGTTCTTGAGCATGTCTCACCAGCCAGATGTGCTGAACTGCTTCTATCCCCAACTATTGGTGATCGCTCGCCACGAGATATTTTATACAGTATTACTACGTGCCGCACAAGGTAAGTCTGTTCTACCACAGTCGTTGTACCACTTATCCCCCGAGTGGTTAGCTGCAACACACTCATGCAAATGTACGCTACAACAACTTTCGCAGTCTCTTAGCAACGGAACGAGCGTTGCTAATATGTCTCTGACAAGAAATAGTCAGTGCTCCACCGGTTATGCCACTAACCCAGCACGCCGCCCGTACATCGATTCATCAATGAGGTGGAACCCGCCCCGTGTGAGACCGAGAGTTCCTCTTGGTGCATCGCCGCGGATGGCTTCTTGCGATTCATCGGTTGATAGAAACCAGTATCATACAGAGTACGAGGGGAGGTGGGAAACTCCCACAAGACCGCGAAGAACTTTTGACATGGGCGTCCGCAGGCAGATGTCAACGCGGTCAACTTCTGCGCTTCTCTCCTCACTTGGGGGGAAATCCAGTGGGGCGATGAGCAACACTGCCATGACGGTGACAACGGGTCGAAAGACGCCACTTACACGAACGAGGTCAAACACAGCTGGAATGCTTACCAGGACCATGTCGGCTGTTCGCCACATGGACTCATGCACCACTAATTATGCAGCCGGTATCAAGATCGGGTCAAAACCTGCAGCTGAGTCGCCACTGAAGCTACAACGCACCGCCACCCAACGTCCCAGTGGTGCATTGACTTCAGTCAAACCGGGCACTAAAATCGGTCAGGTTTTCCCTTCCACTGTGCGCGTTGAAACGCGTTCGCGGGCGAGGGACTCTTATCTTGTGACACCCCGAAAATGATCTGTTATCGGTTGCGTCCCTTCCGCTTTCAAACGGTTTACTGTGGTGTGATTGCTGGTGGCATGACAAGGGTGAAATAAGGAAGGTGAATATACGCTGGGACCCCACTGTTGAGACGTTTTTTTTCTTTTTTGTTTTACTTTTTGCGTCTTATTATCCGTTGTTTTGAAGGACAGGGTAAGGAAGTCGGTGCAGATGTGGGAACTTCGCCATGAGCGGTTGCTTGCAATTGCTTTTCTCGGCGTCACTGTCCTTCTTTCTTGTTTTTACACCTCTTATTGCTTCTCCTTTACTATTTTTCACCTTTATTTATCTCTTTGTGTGTTTTGTTCCCTTACCTCGGTGCGTCTGGTAGTTTAAGGTTCGAGAGCCGTCACTATGTGGATCGACTTCTAAACCTTCACGAATTTGGTGCCTCGGGTACGGCTCGCCGGATTTTAAGGGTGCCTATATATGTGTTACTCGACAGGGATTAAATTTGAAACAGCGGAGTGAGAAAAAAAGAAATGTATGTGTGTTTGCGTGGAATGTGTAGGCCTCCATCTGTTTCTCTTCTTCTGTAATTTGGGCGCGAATCTTTTTTATATGGAGAGGGAAAGCGTCCCGATCCACGCACCCTTGCTACCCTCCTTATTGTGGTTAACTTAAAAAAAAATTTGTGATGTTATCTGTCGAGTATGTCATTTTCGCTTTCGTCATCTTCCCTCCCCCTACTGAAGCGGATGAGTAATTTCATCCCCTCCCCTTTTCCATTTGTTCCCTTCTTGCCGAACAAAGCAAAGAGAGGAGGTGGAAAGGGGAGCGAAACAAGGGAGATATGAGAAAGGGGACGGCGTAATTACGGCTTCACTGTGTCATACCTTTTTTATTTATTTACCCAAATACCTTTGTTGCTGTCGACCTTGTAGGAGAAGGGAATAAAAAAGGAAGTCATAAAGCAGTTGAAAGAAGAAGGGGGATTTTCCATCTCTTTTAAGCGAGTGAGGACTCCATTTAAGCGCCGTGCATATTTTGGTGAGCGTGGGCATCTATGGCCGATCTATACGATGTTCTCGGAATCTTACACGATGCGGAGGACGATGCAATCGCTAAGGCGTACCGTCGCCACTCCATGGCGGTGAATCCACAATGCAATCCGGATCACCCTGATCCAGCTGCACTGGAAAAGCAATTCAAACACGTTTCACAGGCATATGTCGTGCTCTCAAACCCCAAAGCACGAGGCATCTACGACCTGTATGGCGAGGAGGGTGTTCGGCATGGTGGGACGGGCGCGCAGGGCATTCCTGGTGGGATTGATCTTGACGCGATAGATCCCTATGCTGTGTTTCGGAGTTTCTTTGGTGTTGACAACCCGTTTCAGGTGATTGGGGAGATCAATGGACTACGCAACAATAGACACAACTTCTTCAGTAGTACTGCTGTGATCCCCAAGAGTCTCGTGAAGGCACCATCCATCGAGGTGCAGCTGCCCGTTACGCTAGAGGATGTGTATTACGGTGCCGTACGGCGAGCGTCTTGGAAGTGCAGTTTTGTCCGCCAGGGCAACGAAACGGTGGTGGAGGAGTTCTTTGAGCTCCGCGTGCCGAAAGGTGCACATGCGGGAGATAAATTTGTTGTTGACGGTAAGGGCGATTGGGAGGAGGGCCGGGCACGTGGTGATGTGGTCGTGGTGTTGGAATTACTTCCACATGAGCGTTTCCGCCGTGAAGGTGACGATCTTGTCGTGAGGGTGCCCATTACCCTTAGGGAGGCACTCTGTGGCGTAACCCTAACCGTACAAACGATGGAAGGCACTGATGTTGCGGTTCTCATTGATGAAATCGTGCACCCAAAGTACAGCCGTCGCGTCGTTGGCCAAGGACTTCCACGTAATGACGAGCCCTCTAACCCGCGTGGCGACCTCATCGTCGAGTGTGACACAACATTTCCAGGATTTCTCACGCTAGAACAGAAATCCGAGTTGAGCCGTATTCTAGATGCCAAGTAAAGTGAGTTGGCGGTGTGTAAATTGTAATTTTTGAATTGGTTGTGAATCGGGAGTTCCCACACTTCCATGTTAGTGCTCCCCTCGTTACCTCTTTTTTCCTTGTTGAAGCAACATTGCTCGGAACTGTTGTTGCCGCCTCTAGAAGGAAACTCTCCTCTGTGGCGTCTCTGTACACGTGTGTGTGGGAACCAACCTGGAGGAGAAACGAGTTAGAATATGTTAAAGATTTTTGTGTGGGAAGGGGGGAGAGCGGTGGATAGATGTATGGATGACGGGCCTTGTTCAGTTTGTGGTCCTTGCCTTTTCAATTACCTTCAATGTAGAAATGAAGAGCGGTCCTTGATTGTTCACCTATTTAAAATCTCTGTAACCTTTTTTTCCCTCACTGCCACTTGTTCCCCTTTGTCTGGAAGCGGCAGGTCACCACCTTTCTCGTTTAATCTGTATATACGTTTCTGATGAAACTATTTTCACCTTCCTTTACACACTGTACGCCACCACCCAAGAAGAAGTAGTGAAGGAAGCGATATCCTTTGTAAAAAGGGTGTTCAAGGGTTATTGCGGCACAGCAACGCACTACGGAGTGGGTGAAATATAATGAGCTCATCAGAGTCAGGGAGTGAGAGTGATAGCTCCTCGAAGAGGTCTGGAAGTGGATCCTCTAACGGTGATGATTACGAAGATGAGTATGATGAAAGCAAGAATGGCTCTCGAAGTGCGTCGAGTGCATCATCAGGGTCGAGTAAAGGGAGCGGTGGGTCAGACAAGTCGGACAGCGGTAAAAAATACACGGAATCGGATGTCTCCACAAGCAGAAGGAAGAGCAGCGTGTTGGCTGCTTCCGAAGGCAGTGACAAGAGCGGCGCGTCGAGTGCCTCTGGTAGTAGAAGGGGCAGTGGGTCGGGTTCATCTGGAAGTAATAGATCCGGTGAAGGTCGGCGGCGAAGTGGCAAAAGTGGCACTGGAACTTACCTTAGCTCAAGGAGAAAAGACGATTCCAGCGACCACGAGTCTTCTGACGATGGGGGTAGTTCGTCTGCTTCAAGTGACACTCCCCCGAAGAAGCGTCCAGAGGTGAAAAAACATGTCGTACCACACGCACGGAGCGCTGGTGATGATTCTAACGCAGGCAGCGACAGTAAACCGACCACACGACCCTCTGCCGAGACTGGGCAAACCCGTGGAGCGGCCTACGCGATGGCTGACCAGCAGGTTACCTCTGTGTCTACCAAAGAGGAACTTAACGACCTTCTTTTGTTAAATGATCAACTTCGTTTGAAGTTGGAAGCACAACGTTCAATTCTTCAAAAGGGAAGGAATACTACTTTATGTCGCTCCCAAAACAGGACAATGTGGAAACAATACCAAAGACCCGCCGCTGCTAGTTTCCAGCGGATGTTGAGTCGCGAGGGCACCCGACGTGAATTACTGAGGGAGAGAGATGAGCTTCTTGAACGGCAATGCTTTCTGCAAAGGAAGGTTTATTGCATTAAGCAAATGCACGTGTACGTCAAACTTATTCAAGAGTGCAAGAATGACATTGCAGAGCTTAGCAAAGAGCGCCGCGCATTGTTGCTGTCCATACGGAGTAACGAAAAGTTGTTGGTAAACACCTCCGAAACGGGGGATCCGAAAAAGGTGTTTAAGCAGCTAGCTGATGAAATACGTGCCAACTCGGTACTTGCGCGGCGAATACTTGATCATCGGCGTCGAGACGCCGTTTCGGCAATAAGGATGCGGAAGGATACTCAGAAACGTGTGGAAAGGTTGGAGGAACAGGTACGTGAAGCCAAGGAATGGGAACCCCCCACCGATCTCGATGAAGGCACACGGACTTTGTTCGAGGAATACCGATGGAAGGCAGAAACTATTTGCGAACTGCACAAGCAGCTTTCTCGCCTCAAAGCCAAGAGTCGGGGAGATATGTCTGACTCTAGTGGTGGAAGGGTGGGAAGCCAGCACGACAAGGAATCTCGTGCATACTATGTAGCAAAAATAAGAGAATTGAGGGACGAAATATACCGTTTGACCTCAAAGGCTGATCGGCAAAAGACTGCTAACTCACCAACACGTGAACCTGTGGACAAGAGCTTTACAACTTCTCGGGGTGATGTGGCGCGGAACCTCGAACAGAGGGGTGGGGATCCGTCCCCAAGGATAGGGTCAAACGAAGGTAACCAACGCAGTTCTAATACCGATAACGGGGGCGGAAAACCGGGTGCAAAGGTGTATGACCCGCTGGGTGAAGTCAAGCGGCGGGTAGACGAAGCTCGAAGGAGCAACACAACTTCTCAGTTGCTTAGTGATGAAACTCCTCAGAGTGCGGCTCGTAATAACTCGCAGCCCCGAAAACGCGGCTCGGTCGATGACGTTGCACCTGGAGGCGTGAAAGCAACAGGGGAGTCGGCGGGGGGAGATGGCGGTGATTCGGCGAAGAGCAAAAGTTCCAAACAGACGGATGGACAGGGGTCTGACGAGTATGCGAGCCAAAGGGATGACTACGATGAGGACGCCCCGAAATCGTATTCGGCCTCCAGGAAAAACGCTGATGATTACTCGGAAACCAGTGAAACCGCTTTGCCAGGTGAAGCAGGGGAAAAGAGCTCGTCTGAAATCGTGGCTTCTACAGGTGGCGGAACGGATACACATAGAGATTCAGGGTCATCCGGAAATAATGGAGCCGCGCCGAACGATAATGAGAAGGTTGCAGGTGAATCCGAAGATCCCCCCGCGAAAGAAGATGAAGGTGCCAGCTGGCTAGATTTTTAGCGCCCCGCAGTGAATTACTTATGCTATCCTTTTTTTTTGTCTTTTTTTTTTCGGGGGGCGGGTCGGAAGGGGTTTGTGCACTCGATCATACGGGGGACAAGGACGGGGAGGTACGGGGAAGTTGTGTTGGTGTAGCAGGAGAGGAGTGAGGAAAAAGATACAAAAGGGAAAAAGGAGAATATAAGAAAAGTCTGTGCGGAATATACATAAATACGGAATCACAAACGAAAATTTGATGGATAGACGAAAGAGTAAAAAAGAAAAAGAGTGTTTGAGAGAGAGAGAGAGTTCAAATAACACAAAATGTAGAGTAGAATAAAATCTGACGGGGTAGGAAGGTAGAAAACTGTGTAAAGAATAGTTTGGTTTGGTGGGAATGATGTTTGTTCGATGTTTTTTTTTCTTTCTCTGTTATATGATTTTCGTTGTACAATTTTTGCAATGTGCGTTATGCTCCAATTCGTCTATGGCAGTTGCTTTTTGTGCAGTGCTGCTGCTGGGCTTTTTCTTTTTCGTTTCTCGTGCCGCATTCAGGGCCTTTACTTACCTCACCCGCACCGATGTATTCCTGCTCTGTGCTTACCTCGATTAGTTTCTCACTGTTATTTTTGATTCGGTTTATTGATCCCAAACAATCCGTTCAGTTTGACAAATGTAACGCCACTGCGTTCGGCATGACGGCTATGTCAAAGATAGGAGAGGGAACCACAAGGGTATCTTCACTCTATTCAATACTACTGTCATTTTTTTTTGTCTGGAGTCCGAACGGTTTTTTTTGTTCTGTTTTTTTTAATTTTTGTTGTGTTTGCCACGACCAATGACACCCGCGACAGTTTGTGCTGTTTTAATTAGAGTTGCAGAACGAAAACGGGGACCGTTCCGTTTCCCACTTAAAGGCCTCAATCGGACGCGTTCATGAGCTTCCTCCTTTTCCCTTTCAATTGCAGGTACAATGGTGTGCCATGCACACATGTATACAACTGTTTTAGTGGC
>NW_027124258.1:0-4694 GCF_001457755.1 Trypanosoma equiperdum | reverse complement strand
TTTTTTTTTTGTTGGGGGAGGATGTTATTGTATTTTCACATGAGCATGAATGTTCGTGTGAAGAAACCTTGGTGTGCGACGGAGGGAGGGGAAGGGGAGAAACATAAAAATAACGTGAACTTGTTACTTAAACAGGTTGGGACACATTTTTATGATGAATGACCTCCGAAGGAAGAAAAGAAGTAACGGAACGATGATACATGCAAATAGGAGACAAAAGGAGGGAGGGAGGCTTTTAAGATACATTTTGTCCGGGCTGAGTTGTTGCGGGTTCAGATGTAGTGATTAGAAGATGCGAGTTTCGGTTTTTGGAGGGAGGGTTACGACGCCATATGTCTTCGCCTGCCTTTCTCATTATTTTTCCCTCCTGTTCATTTGTCAAACGTAATACTATTATGTGTTTTACGTGGAGACACACTGCTCCCTCATGTATCGTCACAGTGTACACACATACACACTTTTTTTTCCTTGTGCGCTTACACTCACAGGTTTAATGATGCGTTTGGTTGCCTGCAGTCTGTGTGGGACGGTGCGCCGTCACGCGTCTAACCATTATGTGGGCCCAACATTGTTGCGGATACGTCATATGGCGCCGCTGAATGGGGGTATACGCAGTAACAGAAGTCGAGCAGTGGCCTCTTGCGTAACTGACACTTCATTTCCGTGTGAACCGCAGTCACAACGGATTGTTATTTCCCCTAGGGATGGTACCAAAGGGGGATACTCATCTCATGCCTCTGTAGTCACTTCGTATAACCACTCCAACAAACAGAAAAGGGAGGTTTCACTCACGCCATCCGAGCTTGGTTTTTCGCAATGTAACGTAAATTATTCGTGGGAGACTGTGGTCGCACATCCTCTCGAAGTTAGGCTTGCATCGCGGCGCAATGAGTCGCTTTTGCAGCGTTTGCACTTATTTGGGATGCCTGCAGGGTATCCTGATTCGTGTGGAGAGGGGTTTAGACGGTATTTTCTTCTTTCCCTGTGTAGCAGCTTTGTATCGAGTTTTGCTTCATCAATTGGATATCAGTCGATTCTTAATGGATTTTTACTTGCATCTTCACCACAACTATGGATGCTGAAAGATCTTGCCCCCGCCCTAGCCGCTGCGTATTTGGCAAATCGCGTCATATCGTACGAAAACAGGCCGAAGTTTTGGTTTGTTTTTTCTGTAGCGCTGCACAATCTCTCCGTCATAGCTGAGATGATTATTCCGACAACAGTACCAAATCATCTGCTTGCAGCCGCAATCCTAACCTCGTGTGTGCGGCAGTCGGCGTCGCTTATGTTTTTGGTGACGAGAGCCTCCACTCTGCAACACTTCGCCATCAGTAACAACCTGGCGGAACTCACGAAGAAGTTCAACTCTTTTGGAATGGTTATCTACACCGTCTCAACGGCACTGGGAATTGCATACACATCTTTAGTACCATCGGTGACGGCCCAACTTGCTACGGTGCTTATGTGCTGTGGTGCAAATTTAGCGATTTCTCATTTGTCCATGTGTAATATAGCCTTTCGCATATTGAATGAAACTACCCTCTCCGTGATCCTTCGCTTCTACATGCGAGAGGAGGGTCACCAGAGGGGACGTGTATTATCGCCACGGGAGGTAAGTGATGCCATTGGACTCCGGATGATAGACAGAGGGAGATCCGATGGTAACGACCGCATAGGGCTTCTCTACGTAAATCCACCAATCGGAAAGATCCGCATTCGGTACTCTTCTCTCGATGAAGATGTTGTGTACTTGTGTTCCTCAGAAATGTTTCTTTTTGCCCTTTGGGAGCCTTCTGCCCCCCTATCACTTCTGGACCGCTGGCATCGATGGGAAAAACCACAGCTGACACAACGAATCAGTAAGTGGTTTTTCTCAAAGAAGAAAAATGTTCCTACATCTGAAGTGTTGGGCAAGCGGTTGGTGCTTTTCGTCCATCAGGAGTGCGATTCATTGCATCTGCTGACTGCGTACCTTCTTGCGTACACTGCACTGCTACAACATGCCGATGATTTAGCGGAACTTCGTCGTTTCCTTCGTTCCTGCAACGGGGAACAGTCGCTTTGGTTGAAGCGAGGAGGCGAATTGAGGAAGTCTCTTCAAGCGGTTGGTTGGGACGTCGAGCAATTGTCGCTGGACCCACTTAACTTTCGTCTCTCTAGTCTTAGCTTCGCTGCGCAACCGCGGTGTATGCGACATTTAAACCCCCTTAATTAATGAGAGAATTTAAATTGAGTGTGCGCCACTACTGTCGGATGCGCGAGTGCATGCAGTGAGCCGCATTCGGAGGGGGTGCGTACATGCTGCATAGGGACGCATAATGGCGCATAATGGAGGTATCGGAAATGTGTATGAGTTGTAGACGATTCCGACTGGGTGCATATTGATAAAGGCAGGAGACGTATGTACCCCAATCGTCCCTCTTTCTTTTTTGTTTCTTTGTGATCCACATGAGGGACACATAAACAAAAGGAAGGGGCATTTCCCCCTCCCCCTCCCTCCCCCCGCGTTGTGCGTGCGGGTTCTTCACAGACTGGTAAGTTCATTTGGAGAAGGGGTGGAGGTCGAAGTACTGTTCACCACAGTAACGGTTTGGTCGTCAATGCTCTGCAGAGCACAGCGGCTGAACGGTAAAAGGAGTTTATTTCGGAAGTGTTGGGATCCATTTTTTATACCTTGGTTTTGTTTTCGTTTGTTCTGTATTAATTGTCAAACTTCTATCTTTTTGCGACTGGAGCAGGATGTTGCTTGTCCCATTTACCTTTTAAATGCGCTTACCTCCCTGACCTTCTGCGGCATTTTGCTGCGGTGCCTTGAGGTGTGGGGAGAGGGTTTAAGGCACATACGTACGTGTAAAGTGATACACAATGATTTGTCTTATTTTGTCGAGAGCAAGCACACGTAACACACACACATATATATATGTTTGTTTATATATTTGTAGTTTATGAAAACTAGCGAGTTTCTGGGAATGTTCTCTCAACATGGAAGGAAGAAAGGGAAACAGCGAAAGAGTGAAAATAAGTTAAAGGTGTGCATGTGGCATGGCTTCTTCTCCCTTTCGTGCAAACGTTCATGATTTACTTGTATATTTTGTACCGTCCCCGCTGCCCGAAGGAGGCTCACGCCAACTGTTTTTCTCCTTATCAATTTACTTCTGTTTTCATTTAAAATAACGCGTCTTAATTTTTATATCCGCGTCGCTGCTGCACCAAACTTATTCTGCATGCTGTAACTTGTTAACAATAATTCTGCCTTGCGGTTGACTCCCTTGCTTCAAACACACTTTATTTCCAGGAGTGTAAAGAGAGCAGAGACAGAAAAAATTTTAAAAATCTTCTTATTGTATTGACTAAAGAGTAACATTCAAAAAAAGGAAGAGAGTGGCGAAGCAAAAACAAGCATTGATCATATACCACGCACGTGGCAATACGGGTTGGGGGCCGCTCACGAAGAACACTTATTCTTGAGGAAACCAAAGAAAGAGGGAGAAAAAAAAAGGGCGTTGTCGGACTACCACTTCTCTACTTACCCACTGCAGTTTTTTTATTATTCGGTATTACATCAAGTAAAGCGGAGACATGGCCGTTGTCCACAAGAACTTTGCCGATTACTATAACTCTCTTGTTTCACGCGTTCCAACTCACCATGAGTTACTGCTGCGTTTGTGCCGTGAGGAGACAGGGGAGCGAAAGGCTATTGAAGAACAGTTAAGCCACGCACTCGCTGATCTTATGCATGAACGAGGTGTGATGATTGCCGAGAGGAAAGAAATCGAGCGTAACCCGACTCTAAAATTCGAGCCGAGTCTCACACGTTTAATTACGCTGGGCATGAGGCAAACCAACCTAGAGTTGATAAGGCAGCGTCAACAAAATCCATTGGTGCGGCAGCAGCCACTCATCCGTGCCTTTCCACGGGCGAAGTACTTCACGCTGTTAAAGGAGGAAGAAGAGTTGCGAACGTGGCTCAGTGGTGTCGAGCATCGCCTCCGTGAGAAAGTTGAAAAGGAATGTTCGCATTCGTGGTTTTTGCTGGTGTGTCTACGTCAACTCGTTGATCATGAGAATGAGGTCCGTGAACGCATACAGCAAACTGAGGCAGACCAGCGTGTCGTCATCCGACGTGGCGTCTTTCGCTACGCTCCACCTGAGTTCTTCCGCCGTCAGTGCGTTGAACGTACCAAAGGCCCTGTTAAAGAAAAAACTTTCGAGGAAGAGCACCTAGACTCCCGTGCTGTCGTTGAGGCGGAGGAGCTGGAGGAATGGAAATGTATGCTCCGCTGGTTGTTTGATATGTACGGCGTACGGTTGTATTCAACGAGTCGGTGCGAGACAGCAGAACGGTATTTCATTGAGGAGGAAGAGCAAAAGGAGCTTTGGGAGAAGACTCTCGAGTGTACACGAGAATCATATGGACCATATGGTAAGCTTACCGCGACGATAGCGTGGCATGGAACCAGCTGCACTCCACTGATGCGCATGTTGACGTGCTTACCAGAGAAGATAAGGGAGGCTGCGGAGGCTAAAGCAAGAGAGGCCAACAAGTACCCGCCTGTTCATGAGTCGTCGGCTGAGTCGTCACGATCGGTGACACCTAGACAGGAGGTTGAAGAGCATGAGGAGCTTGATGAGGCTGATATTCCCAAGGAGGCATCAACTGGGTCTTCTCCAAAGAAGCCTGCAAGTGAAGATGC
>NW_027124256.1:70864-77225 GCF_001457755.1 Trypanosoma equiperdum | reverse complement strand
AGTGTCTGAATCACCTCAGGCTGCGCAATGTCAAGCTCCTTTTGATCTTCAGGCTCAAGTGTCTGAATCACCTCAGGCTGCGCAATATCAAGCTCCTTTTGATCTTCAGGTTCAAGCTTTTTGAATGCAATTTTCTCTGTATGTTCACGCTCCTTTTTTTTGTTTTCTTGTGTGATTTCTTCTTGATGATCGTTTGTTTTTAATTTTTCTTTTTGTGGTTTATTTTCTTTTGGGAGTTGAACTTCTTGGGGATCTTGGTTTGTGGTCGAGTCCTGTTTTTTTAGTTGTGGTTGGTGCCACTGCTGCTGCTCGGCTGTTTCATGAGCGTGAGCAAAACTTTTTTTCGGGTCAAGTATTTTGGTGTTTTGAGGCAGTGATTGCCTTTTTTGATTTGCTTCTTTACATGTTTGTTTTTTACTAATTGTTTCAGTTAGTGGCGTTTGGGCACTGCTGATGCGTGCCTCCTTAGCTTTGAGGTATATCGTCCTTCTCTCCATTTCTTGAAGGATGTCACCTCTGTTGATTTGTTCATTTTTTTCCATTCGTTGGCGTAATTTGCCTTCATCTTCAACCACGCCAACTACCTTCTTTAGTTCATGAAACGCCTCTTGCAGTAGAAGGTATGACCTTCGCAGGTCTACCATGATTTCCATGTAACTGAAGTAATGCTTTGTGTCAAGTGCTATTCTTTCTTGTATATTTTTCTGATACTGCCTCTCAACAAGCCGTTGGCGCTGTTTGGCGTGCATATCCCTCAGAACTTGTCTGTGAGTTTCACTGCGCTGTTTGTCTTTAATATCCAACGTTTCGCGCGTTTTGGCACTTATGTGTTCATATTTTTCCTTTGATATTCGGTCAATAGTCTCCTGCACTTTTGGCAAGAGAGTATCGAGCATGCGGTCAATGCGGCGTAGGGTGCGGTTGCGTTCGTTTTCTTCCTTTTTCCGAATCCTCGCAGAAACCTCCTTGTCTAACTCATGCTGTGTTTTGTCATGGTCGTATTTTGTTAGCACCTGCTGTAGGCGTGAAGACCGCCATAGTCTAATATTACTGTCAATTTGCGCGATTTCCTCCTCAATTGAAGGACTGTCATTAACAATGTGTCGTTGACTAAAAAAAACAGAGTTTAACACAGGTTGCCCGGCATCAGGAAGGGACTTGCTCACCTCTGTATAAAACGTCATATCGTGCATCGCATCACTAACCAACAACCCCTTAGCCACATCATCTGCTGCTGCAGCGCCGGCGTACACGGACGGTCCTTTCGGACGCCGGAAAGAGGAGAGGGGGAGATAATCCGGCTTTGAGGGTTTGGCAGGGATCTTCAATTGCTTGCTATCGACCTCTGTGCTGACTTGCTCCAGTAGTGGTTCTGCAACCGTCGACGTTGTTGTAGGTTGCTCCTTGGCCTGCTCCTGAGGCGATCTCCCCTCGCCTGGGGAATTATTATACATTGCTACTGCTGTTGCTATTTTCCCCCTTTCCACCCCCTTCTCGACTCCTTCTTTCCTATTTTCTACGCCTTGTACTGCGGGGGCTGATGTATATGTCTACTTACACTTGTTACTGAGGAGGTAGTAGATGAGAGAGCGACCAATTTAGCAGCAGCACAAGCCGGGGTGCGTGGTTGTGGGCGCGTGGGTCACAAAGTGTAGGGAAATTATACACGTGTGCACACGAACGTGTACACATATATGCGGCCACCGTGTGAATGGAACTCGGTGTGTGTGTCTTCGCACGCAGGTGGGCAGCTTTTATTGTTAACGAATCTCCACCTCGTACTGGATATCAACACTGTCACTAGTTTTCTTCACTGTCTGTGTTGGCTGCTGGATCGTCCCCGCCTGCGTTCGCCCCCTCCAGATTGGGATGAAACTCAGGAGTGAGGGAGACAACGGGCTCATGCGGATGAATACCATGCTTGAGGATAAAAACCTCCGGGTGCTGCTGCAAATACCCCAAAATACCTCCAGAACCTCGCCGTAAAATTGCACGCCGTAGCTCGCTGCTGATAAATTTTGGCAGGTGCGAAGGAAGCAGGTTTCGGGATCTACAAACCGCCAACCGCGCTGCTACAAGAGACACCATGAATCGGAGTTGCTCTTCTGGGTCCGTCAAGAGTCGCTTGTGGTGCTCAGACGCTTGGCCAGAAACGGGGATATGGCTGGTGATGTTTATGTTCTGCTCGCACTCGCTTGATTCGTCCCCTTCTGGCGCGACTGGGGCCATGCGTTGGACACACAATTCCGGGGGGCATTCCACCAGACGGAACAAATGTGGGTATTTCCTGATCCACGTGCGAGAGCGTGCGTCGGTTATGCGGCGTATGTTTTCCGGGAGGAGCTGTGGTAGGTGACCTGTTACAATAAGGGTACCGTCTATGGGGAGAAGATCGAACACGTAGTACGCAAGGACGTCAGGATGGCAAAAAGGGGAAGGCCCCAGTTCGTGCAGAGCTATGCAACGCAGCAACAGACGTTTCCTGTCTATGAGGCGAACTCGTTTGTGATTTGGAAGCTTTTGCAAGCTCTTCGGTACCCATTCGTTCGTCTCCTCCAGTTCCTTTTTCAGCTCTTCGCATGTTTTCTCTTGGTAGAGGGCAGGTAAGCAGCGGGCCTTATCGAGCCAGAAACGCACTCCGACGATCCGGGATGAATCAATAGGGTCGTACTCAAAGTCGAGAATAGATTGTGCTGTTTCGGCATTCCCAACTTTTCCTGCTTTGCTTTCTTCCCCACCAATAGCGAGAACAACTGCCAGTGGCTGTGTCAACCACTTCCCAGCTATCTCATCCAGCTCGGGCAGCTTTGTAAACGCTTCCGTGTGTAGAACGCGGCACAGGCGGTAGAGGTTATAATCCTCCACCAATTTATTTTCTGGGTTTGGGATGGCACGGAGCACGATGCGGCTGTAGGCAGCGGCGGAGGTAAAACATAGAAACAATGTAGTTTTCACCCGTGTATCCGGCGAAGAGTCTGAGGGTTGCGAGGCGTCACAACATTCGGGGCGTATCGCTTCAAGGGCGACCTTTGCCGTTTCGCCATTCAACTCTGCCCAGCGAAAGGCATGAAGTCGCTGCCCCTCACTGCAATCCACCGTTGCCCGCTCAACACCAGCCACCATCTCACCACTCCAGGAAGTTGTGTTTTCAGTTAGTTTATGTGCTGTGTATTCCGCTACAAGCATCCACAACTGTATTCCAGAATTTGGCTTGAGCCACTCCTGCAAGACTCGTTCCATGCTCTCGATAGATCTGCTCTCATTGCTGTTGGCCCGCCCTCCCCCTTCAGCACAATGTCCGCTAAATGTTGCAGCTCCGGTTCTACTCTGTATTATGTCTTCTAAGGGAAGAAAGAGACGAAACGATGTCCCTCCGCTTACCTCACCACCTACTTCTTGGATTAATTCAACGTATAAAATTCCGTTACCACCGCAGGAGAGCCGATACCGCGACGGAAACCCTTGCAAGTGACTCTTGAGACCATTTGGAAGGCTCTCAATCACCTCATCTGGGAGGAGCTTGGCTAGCTCCGTCAGAGGAACTACGCGGTTGTGTGCCACAAAGGGGAATACGGGATCAGTCCGCTCCTCCGCATCACCACAAGGGCTTTTGGGCACTCTTGAACGGACCGCCCTGTCCGCTGGCACCCCGTGGGGGAGAGTGTGCACAGCGAGGCACGCTAAGCGAAGAGACGTGGTCCGCAGCACGTCTTTGCGATCGCCATGCCTGTCAAACACGCTAAATGCGACTTTCCGGCGTAAAGCCACAGAGAAAGAGCCCCCGTATCGGCTTGGAAGCAACCCACAACCCCTTGGAACAGGCACCCCCACAAAACATTTCCCAGTAACCCTCATGCAGCCTTTACCTCCTGCTAAGTTACCTAATTTTTTTTTTTTTGCTCCTTCGGTAGGTACCGCACTGCACTGTCCTTACCTCTTTCCAATTCCACCTTATGCACCCCAGAGGGGGTGGGGGTTCTGTTATTGAAGGCGAGGGTAAGAAGAAGATACACTCAGACACATTCGCCCACGCGCATCCGCATATGCGCGTGACTGTGTGTTTGTGCGTGTTTTTTTTTCATATGTAAGCAGAGGGGAAACCAAACCGAGCCAGGGACAACCACGACGGCTCTATACGTTAATCAAACGCAGCTATGAACAAGGGAAGGCAAACCTTAGTCACGTACGAAGGTAGTCCTTTCACTTGGACTTTATGTAATCCAGTGAAAAACGTGGGACTCTTTCCCCCTTCGGTTTATTCTCCTCCTCAGGGGGAGCGGAAGAAAATGAACCCGTGACAAGCGATAAAATTGTCGTAAACCAGCTCCAAAGGGCGGGATCTCGCGTTACGACAAGGCGAAAAAAAAACGTGGGCGAGCTAAATCACCTCTGCTGCATGTTTCTTGTACCTTTCGACGATCCACTTTGTGCGCTGCTTCAGATCAACAATGGGGCTGGGATAGGCCGATCCACCAACGATGCTGCCCCCAAGCGGTAGCTCCGTCTTTTCCTTTTTTATTCCGTTGCTTTCCTTCACAGTTCCTTGCACTGTACCTAATGTGCCCTGGTCCGCTGGTCGCCCCTCCTTGCAAAACACATCCCACTTGTGTATCGTCCTCACAGACACATTCCGGAGCTCTGGCACCCATTGTTTGATAAACACGGCCTGCGGATCGTGCTGAGCGGACTGGCGGAACGGGTTAAAGAAACGAAAATACGGCTGTGCATCAGCACCCTGGCCCGATGACCAGAGCCAACCGCCGCTGTTATTAGCCACATCGTAGTCCACAGCGACGGTGGCGTACCACCGCTCACCTTCCCTCCAATCCACAAAGAGAACCTTCACAAGAAAATTGGCAATTAACATCCGGCAGCGGTTGTGACACCAACCCGTTTTCGTCAAACAGCGTACCGCAGCGTCCACAAGCGGGAATCCTGTGGCTCCGGACTTGAACGCGGTAAATTCTGCGTCATTCCACTCCCACTGGAAATTAGAGTACTTCTCCAGAAACGGCTCATTGGCAAGCGTCGCACGACATTGTCGCTCACCCTGAGGGGCAACGTCCATCTTTAGTTGCCCCAATGCCAGACGCGGGTTGTGATAGAGTAACATCGAATAGAACTCGCGCCAAATGAGTTGCCTAGTAAATGCATGCTCCTTCCCCAAGTGTAGCAATGCAACCTGCATGGCCTCACGGATAGAGATGGTACCAAATTTTAAATGCGGACTTAAATGTGTCGTTTTGTCCCCCGGAATGTCGTCTCGGATGGCAGAATAATTTTTTGCCGATGCAACGCTTGCCAACCGTAGCAACCCTTCACTTCTTCCGCCCCTATCCACCAGTTCGGGAAAGGTTTGGGGAAGGGCTGCTAAATCAACGTAGTCAACCAGTGAAGAGAACTCATCCGCGGCCATGGCGCTCCTCCTTGCTTGATCTACAGTAGCTTTGACATCTTCCTTTACATGGGAACCGGTAAAAATATCACCGATGGTGGTGGCCTTAGGATTTGGCGCTTGTATGTCGCTGAAGTGCTCCTGTAGAACGGCACGATAAAAAGGACTGAAGACACGGTACGGTTTTCCATTCTTGTTAGTTACTACATCCGGGGGGAGTAGTGTATAATCCATGTTGCTGGTGACACACCGTACACCCCGTTTCACACACCATTCTTCGAGCTGAAGATCACGTTTACGTGCAAAAGGCGTAATATCGCGGTTAAAACCAAGCTGTTTGATGTCGTAACCAGAGGAACGAACCACCTCGAGACAGTCACAATCACTACCACGAAGACAAACTAGACGTCCACCAAGCTGAACAGTATCCAAATGTTTCAGTGATTGGCATAGGAACTCAAAGCAAGCCTTACCGAAATAAGGGTTCTTATCGGGGTCACACTGCCTTGGATTGAAAAAGAACAGGGGAATGACGGGTAGCGACTGTTTGCCAGCCCGTTCTATCAGCAGCAGCAGACCGGTGTTGTCAGTCACACGGAAATCTCGCCTAAAAATGAACACCGCTGCTGGGAGCGGTTGACTCGGGGTTCGCTGCCTCTTGACGGCGACAACACGACTCGGTACGTACATACCACCCTTGCCTTTGGGGGAGAGAAACGGGGTGCAGAAAATGTGTGTACAAACTCAAACGGAGACGCGCTAGCATGTAAGTGCCTCACAAACACGGTCTTTCACTTCCGATCGTTGGGGTGATCTGTGAAATATGTACCCTTGTGAGCCTGGTACAACTGTGCACCCGGGGGACTTTGCAGACGTCACAGGAACCTGCGACGGCGACATAGTTTATGTGAAACTATGTACGTACCGAATTGCGATTTCCGTTCAACCTCCCCAGCCAACACCTAA
>NW_027124256.1:36825-70845 GCF_001457755.1 Trypanosoma equiperdum | reverse complement strand
GGGGGGGGGGGGGGAACACCAGTCGAAAGCCGCTTTTGTCGTGGAAAGAAAGCGACGTACGACCAAAAGAAACAGCACCGTTTTGATCCTCCAACCGCGCACAGTTCCGTGGTGCCTAATTTTCCTGTGACATCCTTCGACCTGGGTAGAGGTTATAAGTGAAAAAGTTAGTGCCATTTAGATAGGGACGCACCATCACACCAATCCAGTGCCGCAAATTCATGCTTGTGAAGGGCTCTTTCGACAACCGGTTTTTTTTAGCCCAACTCCACACACCCCGCCTTCATGTTAGCTTCTGGCAGTGAGTCTGACAATATCAACCGGAGTGCAGACATCAATGTCGCATAATTTAGATTGCACTTCTTTCCATTTTTTCATCTTCATTGCAGTGGTTACCTTTCCCCGCTTCGTCTTGCCAGGTACTGTTGTCCGACCTCCTTTGCATGACGTGGGAACTTCTCGCAGATACGGTAGTAAGGCAAGAAGACCATTGTTACTGCACACGAAACAACACTCAGTATTTTTGCTGTTGGGATCCTCCACACTGCCCTCATTCACAACATCCCCACGTTGACTGCTTCTAGAGCCACTCACCGCCCGCCTGCAATGATCAGAAATTAGAGACTTCCAGCCAGCGTGGTCCCAAACCCACGCGTAGGCAAGGCAACAACCAAAACGCATAGAAAAAAATGGGGCTGTAGCAATGGTGCCGATGCGCGTAAGCTCCGGAATGGTGACGCACAGAGTTGCACCACTCTCTTCCTGATCCTTCGGTTTCAAAAGCAAAAGTGCACCTCCCACTTCCTGATGTTGCCGCCCCCCTCTTGCCGAAAATTTCAAAAGGACACGTTGGTGGGCATTGGAGGGCGAATGGTACAGACGTGCCACCCCCGAATTGCGCCAGACATTCCGTGCACTTTCCCTGCCGAACAACGCGTAGCACCCGGAGAGTAGTTGCAAAGTTTCTCGTTCCTCTTCGCCGATCGCCCGTGCGGAGTATGCGTAACCATTACTCCTGCATAGCCCCACGGTCCCGGCAACCTCTTCAGAATCGTCACACCATTGCCTCCACGTGGCCGCAACTGGTGACACGACACTGGAGAACAAATGCCTCGAAAGCTGGAAGTGGCAGGCGCGGTACGACCACGTGTTGCACGTCCTACTACTACCAAGGGCGTCAGCATTACGAATGCGGCGTACAGAAACCGCAAGTACTGTCACCACACATTGGTGGATGGGAAAACTGGTACAGTCAACAATGTCCGTAAATGGCGGAAACGATGGGAAAGTAAACACCTTGACGCCTCCTAACGCCCTTTTTGTTGGCGTCAGGGATGATGACTTAGTTGAAAGAAAAACATTTGAATTTTCAGCCTCCAAAAACTCGCTACTCTCGCTCTTCCCAGCTGTTGCAGAGTGCCATCTCATCATTGCCTTGTCTACTCGCTGCCGCACCCATGAATGGCTGGGCAGAACCGCTTTTTCACCACATTCCTGTGCGGCTGCCCCAGCACAACACCAGACCTCTAACATGGAACTCAGAAAACCCACCGCCGGGCATGGATTCCAGTGCGAAATGAGACAGAAGCTGAGGTGTCGCCGCGCTTGTGGGCCGAAATACACTGGACAAGGCGCAATCAAGTAGTATGTATCTCCTCTTCCCACTTTTCCATCGCGCACAAGCACCAGTGTCACAGCAACTACAGGGTTTGATTGTACCGTGCAAGCATCCTGTGGGAACGGGTAACCAGCGGCTTTGGCGGCGGCAGACCACACGTAGCCGTAGTAGACACTACAGCCGTTGGTTTGCCATGTTCCGCCGGTGGGATCCGGGGTTGTTTTGCTAAGGCGAAAACTTTTAGTGTAACCCATGGCCGGCGGGTTTTCATTCGTACGCATTATTAGTAGATTCATTAGCTCCTCTGGCGAAAAACGCCTCTCCATGTTCAGCTGCTGCAGGCGCCACACGCACATGTGAGACCTTTCAGCAACGAAGCACATGGGTGGTGGGACAGCCGTTAACTTGCCCCTGTGCTGTCTCACAACTTTTGAAGTCATCTGTGAGGAAACAAAAGTGGGCAATCTCGCGACCCAACGCTGTAATATTCGGTGTTGCTTCCTCTGACATTTAAGGGGCACGGCGATTCTCAGTGTGACGGTGCAGGAAGGCGTACCTCTACCGCTGCCTCCACCTACAATGGCCAGATCGGGTTCTGGGTTTGGACAGGGGGAGACCTTTGCCTTTTCCACACAGTAATGAAACCGCCGACGCATGTACCAATGGGATGGTAGCCATAAAATCGAAGTTCTACCGGGGACAGCTCCTGTGAGAATGGTTCCATGATTAGGCATCGCGCAGTTGCAGAGTGGTTTCTGATACTTACCATACCGTAACGCAAAAATACGGCGCAACAACCGCCGACGAGTAGTGGGGCGACGCCTCAAAGCCACTCTTCGCCTTCTTCTCAACAGTGAACACCATTGTGAATACGTGAATAACCGTTTCTTGGGCTTTTTAGTGCATGCACTGAGCATGATAGCTTCCCTTGTGCTTTGCCGCCGGGGATCACGAGAAGCATGCCGCATTCTGTCGTGCATATGCCGCTTCATGTTGCACAGTGGCACGTTTGAGGACGATGGTCGGCGGTGAAGAGGAACTGCCGGGCGCTTAGGAAGGCCACAGCTGCTTCCCTGCTCTCCTGTATCATCAACGTCAGCACCTCCTCTGCTATCGACGCCATCATCACGTGGCCTTTTTCGGAAGAGTAACGTGGAAAAAGCTGCCACTTCCTCCACTCTGTTTTTCAGCAACTCTGCAACATTCATCGCTGCTGCTGCCTTTTGACCTTGTTAATGTCACGGTAAAAGTTAATTTTCCTCCCGCTTTTTACACCTTTTTTTTCTCTCAGAATAAGTATTTTATGTACGGCACTTCTGCACGCCTCTGAGTAGCCTTATTGCCAGTCGTCGGACGAAAAAGGCGTTTCCTTGGTCTTACAGCATGTGGCTAGAGCCACGTTTTACGCAACACAAAAGTGCTCCTTCTAAATATGTAATACGCACCCAAAATCATTAAGAAAGAGAATGCAGAAAAAGCAGATTCATCGTGTGTTTTACAAATGTTCGATCAATGCTGCATGCCAGTTTTCACGCTTTATATATACGTGCCTGTTTGCGGGAGAGATATATGAGGCTCACGACCTTCCGAGACGAAGGAACACGGAACTTTATTTTTCACGATAAAGGTGGAAGACCATTTTCTTCCCACTGATGTAGTGCCTCCACCATCTCGGCCCGCCGAGGTAGCGCTAAAAACCTTCCAGGCTCTGTTACTATGTACTCGGTGGGAAGAAGGTTTAATTTTTCCTCAAAATGTTCCCTCACATTTTGCAGGCACTGACGCTCAAACTCGCGACTCCAATGTGGTCGACCCTCACCTCCCTCCTTCATATGTTGTTCCCCTTCCGTTGTCTTCCCCCGCGGCAATAAAAGGTGCGAGGTATACTCCAAGCACCTAAGTAGTCCAGCGTACCCGATCGCCTCAAGTTTGTCCGCATCACTAACAATATCACGAACACGCAGCCATTCGGTTGGAAGCACCGAGGTAAACCAACGTTTGCCACGTTGTTTTTCTGCAGAGAAGGACACTGCCTCTATGGTTTGCAGCGCGTAGGCATGTGACTCAGCCGTTTCAATGGTTGCGTTTCGTTCCTCTTTAATAAACGCCTCAACACGGTGCCTTAACGTACCGTCGGAGTCGTATTTGTGATCTGCTACGTCGTGTAGCATAGCCACGAGGATGACCCTGGAGAGAGTTGTATGCATATCTGTTGCTGCTACTTGGTTCTGCATGCACAGTATCAGTATAGCGCTCTCAGTAACCTTTTCCATGTGCGCCAGGCCGTGTGAGCTGTCACGGCCTGCGCAAGCCACTCTCACAAACTCCCTGCAGCGTTCCCACAGATGATAGTGTTGGGCCTGCATTTGTTTATGCTGTGCTAAATTTTCTGTGCGGAACCGCAGCGGCTTTGAAAAATCCGGAACAAGGCAGAAAACTCAGCTGCCCAATATTCGTGGCTGAAGGAAACACCAATTTTAGAAGGAGGTGTATGATCGCGGGAAACCTTGCAGTTTGTAGCCGCCAGGGCCCTCTACAGCCACCAACAAACAGGAATAGAAAAAAAAAGTTGAGGCTCCAAAAGTGAAGCAGAACGAGCGAATACGAAGGACAAAACGGGATAATAAAATAAATCGTGCGATATGTCGATTGTCACGCCGAAAAAATTAACGTATAGGGCCTACAGCCCCACACTGGCTTCTTGCGACGCATCGTACACGAGCGACAGTAAAGTCATATGGTCTATGCTCTCTATTCCACACATGAGTAACTCCACGGCGTACTCCTCAAGGAAGCTACTGAGAAGTTCTCTTTGAGTGCACCCTTCGTGCTTCCAACCAACGGTTGTGTAAAACTCCTGGAAGGAGTGTACAATGCATTCACGAATCATGCCGTCTCTCAAAAACGGCAAAGACAGCGTGGCTGCACACTCACGCACACCACCACAGCAGCCATGATCATGTTTTTCAGTGGTGTGACTGCTATCAGCGCTTTCAGCGAAATGACGACTCCGCGCAAGGGCATACTGGAGCCGAACCCCCGTTAGCAGTGGATGGTTTGGTGGTAGAATCTGTCGCAAGTCTTCAAGCAGTTCCTCGCAAAGCAGCAGAAGCATATGACTGTCGTGGGTTGTCAACTGGGAGCGAAGAGATAGCGCCAAACACTCCAGCCTTGTCTGCAGGCGGATATAATGTGTTGTGGGTAGCGCACAGGCAAACGAGTCTAAGTCCATCAGGCGTCGCAAAGCCGTTTGCGCTAGTCGATCTTCTCCCGCGCCATTATCATCGTCATCACTCCCTTCCTCCATCCCGTCAACCTCAATCCCCTGTACCTCCTCACTCGATCCAACTGTACCGGCTTCAACCTCAACCTCGCAAGCACTCGCGCCAACGCCCCCAAACGTGCTAGTACTTTCAAATTCTTCACATGCTTTGTCCACTGCGTTTGCATATCCTTGCAGGATACGTCTCGAGAGCGACTCGTAAGTGTCTGAATCTGCTCGTGAACAGTCGCTAGCATGCTCGTAGGACCGCTGACCCTTGGGAAGCGAAAGGTCCACCAATACGCAAGGATACGTGTGAACCCCCCTTGTGGGTTGCCGACCCGCACTACCTTGATACTTATCACAATTTTTTTGTGCATCCTCGGGGTCATATATTAGCTGCCTGCACTCAGGACATATAACACCCTCCAAAAGCGCGGTGCTTGACTTGCAGAAAGAGCAGCAGCAACAGAAACCGTTTTGCTCGTCCTTTAGAGTTTTCGGAATTAGTACTGAGGAAAGATACGATACAGTAATTTCCTCACCGGGCTCAATGTCGCGGAGGGCAATAACACAGACATCACCCTTCCCCTCTCCGAAGGAGCTGCTGCCTTGTGATTCTTCGCTGCACAGGGGCAAAATTATGGCATTAGGCTTACAGCTGTGGTTGATCAACGAAACCAACGGAAGGAGGGCGCGGCATGGGGTAAGCACTTCGGCCTTCGGAGTGGCTCTGAAATCTTGTGGTGCTTCAAGCGGAACAGAACACCGTCGCCAGCAGCACATGAGGTCGGCTAGATCACGTGCAATGGCTGCCTCATAGTCCACATTTTCCCTTCCCGCGCCTTGAGTTGGGTGCATCCCACTTTCACCCGAGAAAGGCATCATTGCAAGTAAGTGTAACGCCGAATGCATATCAGGTGCCTCAACAGGGTCACCGAGGAGCTTCCCAACTCGCAAAGCTTTGACAATGGAGGAGGTTGCTAACTCATCCTTATGGACGAAGCCCCCGCGAAGAAACAGTTCTAAGGCCCCGTTCACCACGGCAGCATTTTCACCGTCCGGGGCCTCCACAATGTCAGTGACCCGCTCCTGCTTCCGCTTTTGTGGTGACACTTGGCCAACAAGCAGCAGCGACCTGTCCTTCACAACTACTGCGCCCTCCATGATATGGTTTGTAGCAATAAGCCCAACACCGTGTTTGATGCGCCACCTGTTGCTGCTCGGTTCAACAGACGGATGCAGCAAGGGTGTACAAGCACTGTGCGGGGTATCACCTTCCCCATCCGACGATAGCCCCACACCAAACATTGCCAAACGAATTCGGCGAGTCAAATCGTCACACGGCGCGTTGAATTGTGCAACCGCTATTTGCGCAGCCGTAAGGGCATCGATAAGGCAGCGCATGGAGGTTGAGAGACCCTCGCGGCTTATCCACAAAAGCTTGTGGCAACCATTCACACCCCCGCTCACCACAGTTTTGCCATCAGTTGCGTTCTGGTAGCTCCCCGGTACTCCCTTCACAAAAGACAAGTGCGAAAACAGTCGGGCCTGTTGCAGTTGGATGTCAGCCTTGCCAATATAAAGCCTTCGCAGCTCATCGTACCCTGCCGGAATGCGGCGAGAAAAGAGGTCGACGGTGGAATTAAGTTCATTCAAAAAAGCAGTGACTGTTTCCGCGTCGTGCAACTGGCGTTTGCACTCTGAACTTTGTGGTGCTGTGGTGGACAAGAAAAGGTCTTCAAAAAGCAACCATCCATCATCATTGTCAGAGCACATGGACGATGTAGCCTCCGCCTTTGGTGGGGTCATAGCGCTCACGGTTTCGGGCATCCACCACCACTCTGTCATAGGCAGCATGTCGTAGAGGCCGCCACTGCACAAATCAGGTTTGTAATCTGAAGTAAGCGTTACGTGAGCCTCGCACCAACGCCACGCGCGGGAAGCGGCGTAGACGCGGCGCCACCGACAGTGTAGAGTGCTCAGCGCACTGCACGTCTTGTCGGTGTTCGCTGCTCGCATCAGAGTTTCAATGATATCCACCTCTTCCTTTTCTATTCTTACTCTAGTAGCCGCATGAATTTCGTGCTGCGTGAAAGACTCAAGAATACTAATCACTGTCCGCATGAGTAGCTCGCCCGCATGCGTGAAGAGCTGGAAGGCCTGCTCCTCATCCCTACCGCTTCCGCTCTCGACGCCCAGCGTGCCCCATTCTCCTTTACGGTGCGCCTGCTCTGCTATTTCGTGCAGTTTTCGGCCAACGATGGTGAGGGATTCCGCGTCGTGCCCGCACTCTTTCAGACGTTTCCTCAGCGATTCAAGGTCTCGTGACTTGTCTTCCACCCATGACATCCCAGGTGGGTTGGCAACTACCCTGACATCAAACATTACAAGAAGCCCCACGGACGGCGGGGGCATGTGGAAGAAGATAAAAGAGGGGGAGAAAGTAGAGACTTTGCATGAGATCCGAATACATTTTACCCTTCGCAGGCAGCGAAGAGCAATAATAGTGACAACAATAACAACAACAACCGTTGATATTATATATATATATATAGAGTGCTCTGTTTAAAATCCTTTCCACCACTATTTGCCCCTGCCTTTGCAACTCTCAGAAGGTTAACTCCCCTTCAAGGGCGCACAGAACTTGCCCTCGTCAGCACCCGTGATCACTACATCGGGCTAAGGGAAAGTGGAAAAAAAGGTATCTGCAAAGAAACATCAAAAAGCAACAGGAGACCATTTAGACAAAAACTAGGATGAAGGTAATTGTGCAAAATACCACGGAGACCTCCCCAAGTTGGTGGTGAATTAGGTTGAAGAAGGGAGAAGGTCCCCGAGGTAAGAGGAAATGTTATAAACTGAGTGTGAATTCGTGTCTCTTACAATAACAAGCCCTCCGATGGGAGCTCTTCGGTAGGTGTCCGTCTAATAGTAGAAAACTATTTGGAAATAATGTGATAGCCCCCTTAGAAATTATCCACAAGCACTTTCTCGTCGTGAAAAGCGGCTTCCAACCCGATCAAAATACTTTTGATATTAACAAGCAGAAATCCCGTTATTCGTGCAAGAGTTAACGGGGTTTCTCGTTTCCTTTCAATGCCATGAAGAAGTGCAACCCTCTTATATCTCACGCCCGCTCCCCCGGGGGAGTGGCGACACTGTCGCGAAAACGGGAAATGGTATCCTCATGAGTGCGCTCCTCCGTCTCTGTTGATCCCGCATGCCCCATCCCATCATCTTCTACAAGAGCCACGTCGATATCTGAGGACGTTGCGTGCATCCTGGAAAATACAATCGCTGCAATAGCAAATATTACAACCACACCGATAAAAGAACAGACCACGAAAACTTGAGAGTTTTTACCCCAAACTGATCGGTGCACGGGGTCCTCTGTCCATCCCCCAACAAAAGCACCTCCTCCCACGACGAGGTACCCCGCCTCCTGCCGTTCTCCCCATTCATCTTCCGAGAATCTAGTTTCAATGCCAATAGGATATATTTCCTCCCCTTTGCTCTGCAGTACCTTAAGTGTGCAGGTGATGGTGCTCGCACTCGCGCTCAGTACATCACACAAGACGGCTGCATCTGATGTATCATCTCCAACAATTACCCGGTTGTATTCAGCGCCAACTGGGTTGAAGTTATTGCCATGTAGTGTCAACTTGGTGTCATTCACACACCACGCGCTGATAGAGGCGCAGGATCCCGTCACGTATTCCACCGACGGTGGAGATGGGTGAACCTGGAGCGTTGTGAAGGAACCACTGGAAAACGGCACGGCTTTACCCCCGCTTGAAACCACGGCCGTCCAGTTGCACGCCAGAGGGGTATTCACGTGTACCTCACACGTTAGAAGTTCCTCTGTTATGCTCAGCACGGAACAAAATGGTTTCGTGCAATCCGGTCTGGGTGTTCCCGAGGACGTAAAGTTAACAGCGTATCCCTTCCGGGGATCAAACCGTCCGTAGAATTGAGCCACGACACCGTCACGCACCATCCGCGGTCGAATGGCCGCCACAATATCGTCCGCCGGCGCCGGTGGAAGCGTCACTGTGATATTTATAGGAAACCCCACAACCTTTGACGATTCAACACGCACTGTTGCAGCTGTATACGGTGGCAGGGAACACGAAAGACAGACACACAGACAACTGATGCTACCGTTGTAGCCGTATAAATCCTGGGTAAAGGGGAAAGACACGTTAGAGTATATGACAGCAACGCCATCGGTGCTGCGGGAAAACTCTTGATGGCATTTGTGTGTGCCACAGTCAGCTGGGGAGTTAGGGTTGCCTGTTGGGATCAAAACGGCGTCACCGAGTTCCAGTGCACTTCCCTCTGCCTTAAATGCAGATGCTTGCGTTCCCACCACCTCCTTTGGTGTTATCGACAGAGTGCGATACTCCAAACGAGTTGCAGCAAGCGTGCCGGTCATGTTAGGGTTGTAGGCTATCATGTAGAATGACCCAATATTGAGGGGAGGGACAACCACCGCGTTCTTCTGAGCAACTGGGAGCACACCAGAAAAACTCAATGATGGCCTCTGAATCTTGGCGTATTCTCCTTGCAAAAATCTTTCCACCATCGACTCGTCGGTGTCAGTGCGTAAAAGAGAAAAATACCACCCATCCTTCACACCTTTCACAGAGAGGCTGCATGGGGAATAGGCCAGGCAAGCAACCCGGTTGACCAGTATCTCTGAACTCCCATTTGGCAAGGCGGTTGCTTTCCCCCTCGTGAGTAGGCTCCAGGACTCTCGTACGAAAGTCAATCCACCAGTACGATACCTAGCGTCGTTTTTAGTGCTGCTTGCCGGAACACCTCCTTGTAAATCACCTACGATGGGTGTGGACCGTGTGACTCCTTCTGGCATCTTCACGACGACACGGTCGGGGGCCGGGGGGAAGTCGTACGTATAACCAACCCTGCCGCGTGCACGGTTGGGCGGGATGACGCTTAGCCACATAGGTGGCGCTGGAGTGCCGCCGCAACATGCCACAGCCAGCTGGCCTAGGTGGCGATTGTGGGGGTCCTTCGCTGGACTCCACCTTCCATCGTCCTTACGCCACGCATGGCAGAGCAGTGTTTTGTTGCCGCGTTTTACGGTAATTTGGGCCCACCCATTTTCTGCGGAATTTACAGGAACCCAGAAGGATTTTTGTGGGGTGGATGCTGCCTCTCTCGGGGCGACGCCGAGTGGGCATATCTCGGATAGTGAGCAAAGTTGCATACCGTTTTTCTTCCTGCAAGTGTTCTGTGCACTCTCCCACGTTATTTTACCCCGTGCAGCATGAAAGACACGTGATTTACCCGTCGTGTTCAATTTTAGTATTAATCGATTCCAGCCCCTCGCCAACCTAACCTGGTAAAGATAGTGCCCTACGGAAGACGATGAGGACGAACCAACGAATAGACCATCCACCCACAATCCATGATCTGCATGGGAAGCCACACGTATCCCCACTTTCATCTCCTCCGCTGCGTACAGCGCAAGTGCCCTATACTGGTTGAAGCTTCCACAAATACTCTCGCCCCTCCAGAGACCATTTGTACTTCTCTCCGCCACCCACTCGTACTGGCGCCTCTCACCAAGCACCCAGACACTCTCCGTAGATAGGATCATGGAGCTAGGGCGCGAATCCAAAGGAAAGTCTGTCAGCTGAGCACTAGGCGACATTTCGGCCTCCAGATCGTGTGGAATTGCTCCTACAGTCGATTCTTTCTTAACAAGTCTCATCAGAGTCAGCACCGGTGCTTCCGCCTGCACGGGAGTGAGGTAAGGCGGAAGATCGTTACCGAGTGCGTTGACACCCTTAACCTCGCAGCTTCCAAGGTGGATTTTAAATGAAAGGAACCAAGAATGACCATTGATAGCAACGGTGCGGAGAATAATTGAATGCCACCCCGGTGACAGGTAAGTTGTAACACTCTCTTGCTTTCTTTCCGTACCATTTCCTCGGGAATAAGCAGGCGTGCTGTCCAAAAATAAGTCCGTTTCACCTTCAGTGACAAAAGTCCAGCAAACCGACGCGAAGCTGTTACGGCCGTTGTGAAGGGAAAAGGCAATGTATGACACAGCCGACCCTTTCCCTTTGTGGAGATTCACTCCATACACCGGTATTTTCCCGTCGGGGGATGTTAGTGTTGTCCACGTAAGGTTTCCTACCTTTCTCCCAGGCTGGGGAAAAACTCGCAGCACATCAACAACACTCCCATCGAAACCACCGTAAACGAAGTCTACCCACTCTTTTCCAAGATGGAGAAATTTGGAAACGTGTAGGTCGTCCATCAGCTCATAAGCTGCGCCTTCCATACGCGGTACACCCCTGAGAGAGTAGCCAACAGCAGTGCCAACAACACGCATCCAAAACTTGGATGTAGCGAGCAACTCAGTTCGGTTATTGACACTATATTGATCAAAAAACAACTTGATAAACACCTGGTGGAAGCCTTCAGTTAGAGAGACGTCAAACGAACTTTCATTCGATGGGTCGGCACTCCGTGGAGTGAAGCGTTTACCGTCGACATACACCACCGCTGTGGCATCGAAACCATATCGCACAGTGACACGCTGGGTCGCAGCACTATAAAGAGAAAAAGCGTAGAATTGCAAACTTCTGTGCGGCACCTTCGCTACAAACACACCATCGTCTGCGGCCAACTCCCGCCACACATCCTGCAAGAAGTGCTCGCTGTCAATGCGCACCATACTCCTGCTGCCGACCTGCGGTCGAATTTGTGCCTCACCGCCAACGACAGTGGGAGCGAACCAATCCCTTTCGAGGGCAGTTGATCTTTCCACTGCACGTATTGCCGTGCCCGCTTCACCAAAATGCAGCAGACGCGGGACAAGTGCGTCAGGGTATGCTGACACGTCGGCTGGAAGCCGCCCAACAACATTCAAAACAGCTTTCAGTATTTTCGCGTTCGCGGTTTCAGGCCCATTCACAACTTCCACGACAATTACATACTCCCTAGCACCTTCCGCTGGGGGGCCGGCGTAATGTGTATAACGACCTGTTGGGCTCTCCGCGATGGTGGTGTTACCGTTTGCTGTGATACGGAACGTCACATTTCCTTGATACGGCTCGCTGTGTCTGTTCCACACGTTCACTTCAAATACAACTGGACCATTGACAACCGCAACGGTTGGTTTGAACCTCCAAGCGAGGTACAACGCCGGTTTTGTTGGAACGAACACTAGTCGATAGGGCCGCCCCCATGCTGCAGGCTCACCAGGCGTCAAAGCGCAGCACCCGCCGGTATGACTCGTATCATCGTTGTTATCTCCCCAGAACGAGAGCGTCCTCCCACCACTTTCCTCCGTGTATCCTTCACCTGAGCCACCAAGGACACCGGTGTCTAGCGGTTCGGACACCACGCGTGTGTAACCATCCCATGCGGGATCACGCGGGTCTCGCGGGGCGTACACGTAGTTCCGCGTGGCGTTCATGTTAGTGAGGAGGTTGCACAAGGTGACCCCAGGAAGGGGAATGAGGTGATCCGCAAATGAGCCCATCTCGACAATCAAGACGTAGTTGTGTCCATGATAATCATACTCGACACATGGTTTCATGTAGTTCTTACCTCCATCGAATCCGTTTTGAATATCACCTGTGGTGATTCTGCGGGTACCGTCCAGGTTACCAACTACAACCCCATTTTCGGCAGCTGAAGCAAGTACGGGCAAAACCGTAAACACAACAATAATGGCTAAAACATTTAAAAAAGTGCCTGGGGGGCTTAGTGCCATGAAGAATGCATTTCCCCTCCTCCTTTTTGCGCAAGCACACTTCATACTCGTGGCGGAGTACAGGTCTCCCTCCTCACGTTAGTGCGCTTCCCTTTCCACGCACCACCTTCTGCACCGCAGACAACTCACGCCGCGATTCGACAGCTGTGCTGCTCGCTCGGCGTAGGGAACGAGCGGCAGAGTTTTTTCAAACCCGATAAATATAAAATATTTATTTCGGTGCCTTCTCTCCCTTTCAAATGGTAAACCCGTCACTTTATCGACAAAACAAAGGCGCCGTTCCTCTGTCTGTAGCGCCACCTCCTGAGGCGCCTGTACCTTTAGTTCCCGATACGTGTAAGGGTCTCCCTTTAAAAAAAAAAATACAGTCGAAGCGGCTAACTGACTTCCAGTTAAAACAAACTGGATACGACAAACTCGAGTGAGTTTGTTATGCGCACATCCGTGTGTGTTGTGAGGATAAAAGGGGGTTAAAGCAAGCAAAGATCGGGGGAAAGAGGAAAGAAATGGCTCTGGCGCAAGGAGAACTAAGTGTTTCGCGCGTTGTTAGGGAAACATCCCAGTGAAGAAATGAAAAAAAAACAAAACGTTTCCGTGTGCGTAGCGCAGGTCCCATGTAACGCCTGCCTTACCCCACATCATGTATCTCGACTAACCTTTTTCCAATGGAAAATATAAGCAAGACGTTATCCGAATGATCGTGTCCTGACACCGGCTACCGGGTGTTGCTTTAGGGAGGCAGTGGCCACCGGCAATTCTTTTCACGCAACACGAAGGGTGAAGTTCTTCCAGTTACTCTGGCAGAAGGAGCTAACACCGCGTGCAACTTTATCTCCATTTCCGTCCCCTTCCAGTTACGATCCCCAGGAGCCACCAATCAAGGAATACTTCGGTCCCCACAGGGAAGTCGTTGAATGATGTTATCGTGAACGGTGCCACCTACTTGTCTTTTACCAAAAGACGAGACCGCCGAGGTATAGGGGGAAAGGTTCTAGTTTCCTTACTTGCATTCCTAGTTCCTTCTATCCTTATCAGTATGCAGTAAAGGCAAACCCCCTAAAATGGGAAAAGAGAGCAAGAGCTCACAGCGGAATTGTGATGTAGACCTGCCAGAACACACACACACACATACATCGTGCACTATGCAGTAGAGTACTAAGTTGGTGTGTCCCCACCCTATGTTCCGCCTTACCGCTCAGTAAATACTGTGTTAATATATATGCTCTGTACGTTGATAGAACGTCGTTGTCAGGGGAGCGAGAAATAACGGACCACACCTCCGACTACCACCATCTACCTTACTTAGCACGGATGTTGCTTTAGTCTCATCTACCCTCCTCCCTTTCACCACTCAAACATCCGTACCCTATGGGCCCCTCACTGTTAATATCAGTATGCCACTAGTAAAAGCTCATCCCCTTCATCCCTCAACCTCGCACACTGCCGTTACCGAGCTATCGGAGCGGGAGACGGATCGTTGTCGCACGCAGTTGAATAACCATCCACGGGAGATTAGCTTGGTCGATACAACTGTAAGAAAATCGGGGGAGAAGCCTTCCACAAAGACCAAACAAACGATTCGAGGTAGCAACAGCCACACAGGGAACTCCAAAATTATCTCCGCTCGGATCTCGTATTATTTTCTCTTTAGCTTTCCTTCTTTTTACCCTGCATGTCCCATTCCACTCCATTTGCTTCCCTTCCTCCTTTATTATATATTTTTTTCACTTTCCCGTTCGATTGCTTCCCTCGCCCATTTTCGTCGGCATCAGCCTATTTAGACATGCAACTGCTGGAACGAAGGAGTGAAAAGAAAACCGAAAAAGACTGAAACGAAACAAGAAACAAAACAAAGGGGAAGGCACTGACCATCATCCCCCTTCTACCACACGCGCCAGCTTACTTACTGGCGAGAGTAAATCCCACATGCTGTGTAGCGTGCAGTCGATACTGCAAACAAGCTGTATTTTTGCTGGACGACCGAGGAAGGGGGGGATGAAGTGAGTGACTCTAAGAGAGTGATAGGGGGAAAAGAGTAAAAAAAAAACAACAACACCACAACCATCATCGCCGAGAGAAAAGAGGGGGTTGGAGAAAGAGTCATAGAGATAGCTCGGAATATGGGGCACAGGTTCAGAGAGCTCAACATGCGGTGGGAATGCGTTCTCAGCCCTTACGGAATGTCACGAAAGCGAAATTCTCACATGTTTCGTTCCAAGTGGAGCCCGTATTGGTAAGGATTCCCCTCCCGTTTCACCTTGCTCCCTTGCCCCCAAACTTCGACGTGCCACGCTTCCCCTTTCCTTCCTTCAATTACATGGCCTCTATAAACGAGAACGTCCTTCACTCCACTGCGATTCATATCTCCTCAACGAATCAGCCTATACATCTGCGCGATGTCATCCTCGTCAGAGTCTTCCTCATGTTCTTCACCATCCTCCACATTAAAGAAGTGATGATTAAGCCATTCTGGTATCAGTGACGAGTACTGTTCTCCGAAGAAGGTAACACTTCCAGGCCCTACCACCTCCAATTGCACAAAACCATCCACATCAAATCGTATGTCCACATTGCTGCACAAGTCACTCATGCGGGGAAGCACCACGGTGTACACTCCACCAAGCCGCACCTGCTCAAGCTGGAAAAGATTGTCAGCGCCGATTGTTCTCTTGCTGCTGCCCTCACTTTCGAGATTGAGGGGCCCCGCAACTGTGCCACAGTTTCCGGGAAAACCCCACGGAAAGCACGCAACCGTGTGGCTCTCCATCTTCCCTGAAGCACAAAGTGTCGTGAGGTTTGCAAGGGTTAACTGACGCAACGCGGCATCACCGTATGTCTTAACTCTTGAGGAGAGCTTCTGCTTCCTTGTTTGTTGTTGCCTTTTCACGTACGATTCAACTTCCTCCACAGTAGGTGGTGTGAAGGCGATGTGGGTCACCCGCACAGAGCTCCGAACCTGCTGTGCTGCGCACTCTTCAAAAGAGTACGGCCTTTCCTCAAGGACCACAACGCGAAATGACGTCGCCGTTATTTCATCACGCTCTTCCATTCGTATAGTTAACTTCTCCCCTCCTTTGTTGATACGCCCTCGCTTGCCCACAGCCGAAGTGTACCTGGTTATACGCACCTTATCGTTGGTTTTTTCCCAACTGGGTATTTCGTGTCCTTCGGCTCGTCCCCTTCAGTATCTATTGCGTATATTGGTTGTTCAGTTGCTCCCCTACTACACCGCCGTAATGGGAGCAATAACTTCTTAGCGCAAAACAAGAATGACACGATGCGAACCGAATGCCGAAACCGTAAAGATGTTGTGAGGACGAAAAGCACTACTGTGGAAGCCTGGTCCTTTGAAATCAGCACGCGAGCAAAAGGAATGACAAGTGGAGAAAGAGATAAGAAATAACACAACGAAAAAAAATAGGGTGCTAAACAAACTGACGGAGGTGGCCAATAGTACGCAGTGCACTCAAACCACATTTCCACCCTTTTTCCTTTCACACGATGAAAGTGTCCGCATTACAAAATAAACACCATAAACTTAGTAGGTGGAGGCGAGCTGGCATCCCATACCACGGCAACAAACGTGCATGAGATTGTGTGCAACAACCCTTTTCAACAACATTTGCCTCGATGCTGTTAAATCAATAGGCAACGAAATTAGTTAGTCCTTGCCTTGCCGTTGCCTTTCATGCGAGCCCCCGCGCTCCACCTCCTCAACTTTCTGCACTTCTGGTACCCAGTGCCGTGTCGTCCGTTCAATCATATCCCTCAGAGTTGTCTTGCTGCTCCTACACTTACGGCACGCTCCCAGCATCTCAACCAGCATCACTGAATCCGCAAGCCCAACAAAGCGAATGTCACCACCGTCAGCTTGAAGCTGTGGTCTAATCGTGGTAGAGATAAGTTCTTTCAACACCACCACTACCTCAGAATCGCCATCCTGTGGGATGGTATCTGGATGCGGGTGAGGAGCATCTGCGTCGATATGAGCCCGACCACTGTACAGGTGATCCGTGAGAAGGGCGCTAACATGAAGCTTTAGCTCACTCCAATGTGTGCTGCGCACCAGATCACGCAGAGCGGCCTCATCCACTGAGTCTAGTGCAACCCCGCCCTGCGAACCTAGATTATCCTCGGTGTTTTCGCCGCCACCGTCCACACTTTCGTTAGGGTCATTGCGACCAGAAAGTGTTTTTACCTGCTCGCAGTTTTCTTCCATGGCGTCCATAACCTTCCGCTGGAGCGCCGCTGACCGTTCGGCCGTTTCTTCCGGTGTCGCGGTGGGATTACCGCCGAGTCTAACAGCGTACTGTCGCACTGCAGCCGCCGTGTCGTCATCGTCCACACGGCGCACCGTCACAAAATCCCTCCCAATGGTAACTTCCTCCACCATAGGGAGATTGTGGAGAATGTGCTTGGCAAGGGGCGATTGATGGCAGTTGTCAAAATCGAAACGAAGTGTATTTCCACTTTGTGGGAGAAATTCGACGCCTTTGACAAAAAACTTATAGCACGCTTCATTTGGCGTTTCGCGGAAGGAAACGAAGAAGCTCCTCTTGGAATCCACGTGTGCTTTGGGGGTTAGACATCCTCGAGTCAGCTCCTGCGCTATACGCGGGCAGCGGGCAACGTAGAAAGGACCAGCGCGGTAAAACAACCAGGAACCGACCCGCATCAATTATCACCCGCGCCCACACCCCTGAGAAAGAGCGAAGGGTAGGAAAAAGAATATGAAGAAGCGAACCTACAAATTTTAAAAGCACACAACTGTCCAGAGGTGAACCGCTCTTTCTCACGTAAAACAAAATGCGCATCGGCTTAAGGGCGAGTTATTCAGGGTGTCAGAGAGTAAACCGTATATGCACCTATTTGTAGCCATTAATCGCACGGTGCACGGCACATCATAAGAAGGCAGTAACACAAGGGTCGCCATTCCAGTAGAGACCAGACCCCCCTACCGCTGCACCCATGTCAAAACACATGTTCCGCTTTGTGTCGCCTAGTGGGCTGCAATCGTCCAAAAGCATTCTTCAAGGCACTACACGAAGTTGTACTGCTGCTGCCTTTCTTCCTCAGCGATGGCCTCGCTTAGCATCGATGGCACCTCCGTTTCAATTTCCTCGTTTGTTGCAAGCTGTGCTTCATACTTTTGCTTCAATTTCTTTTCCCAAAGTTGAATGTTTTCTTGGGCGCGGTCACGGTGACTTCGCAGTTCCGCTTCCTGTTGGCTTAGTTGTGCGTTAAATATTTGTTGCTGCCTGTGGAACTCTGATGCCTCCCCTCCTTGCATGGTCTCTAACGCCTCTTTCTGAAGCATTAATTGACCCTTTTTCACCGCGATCATAAAGAGCTTCTGTAACCTTTCCTGGGCCTCAGCGGGTAGCTGTTGCACAGGAAGGCTCAGATCAGCATTGACCTCGCCAGCAGTGCGCTTTTGCATCGCTTCAATTTCCCGCAAGCCAAACTCCTTTGCAACGCGGTTATACAGCGCAACACAACCTTCGCACTCAAGCTCGCCGATAGAAAAGTTTTCAAACCCCCCACGGGCAACCAAGTCACTGCAGCGCATCGTTAGCCTGGTCTTGCATTGGGGGCAGCGAACCGTCACTTTCTCCTCGCAAGGTTTCGGCTCTTCCCCACATCGAACCCGTTGGAAGTGATATACAACAGTCATCGTTGGCCCATTGTCATTTACGCCCGTAACCACGCTTTGACCACACAGCAGTCGTTTTAGACCGACGAATTCGCACGGAGAGCACGGTTCATAGCAGCTGCGCAAGCACGCGTGGCCACACCGCTGATCCCTTGCGCAGGGGAAGGGGCACCTGTCGTGAAGCAAGTTCGAGTCACCTTTTACACCACAAGTACAAGATTGTGAAAAACCGGAGGGGACGTGGCATGCGTGAAGACATGCATGCGCTGTGCTTGTGCAATTGGTATAGGGGGCGAGGCAAAATGATCGACATTCCCGGACACCGATTACGCGGACCTTGCAACCACAGTAGTCTGCGTATGTTAGAATGGCTAACTGCCGACTGCTCGCGTGTTCCGGGCAGCGTAGCGCCAGCGCTGCCCACTTGGCTTCGGTAGGCAGCCAATACTCACCGCGATCGCGTTGCTGTTGAGCAAATCCTTCTATTCGTTGCAACGGGTCAAGGAAGCGAAACAATTCCTTGCTCCCAATCAATAGCACACCACGGCGCGCACGTGATGCGGCTTTCCACAGCCATCGTTCCACACACCCAACAAATGTTTTTTCCGCCACCGTCTGTTCCCACCGTTTCTGCCGCTGCAAACCACTAACGTGGCCTATCGACCGCGCCAAACCCGAAAGGCAGAGCACCGCAACATCGCACTCTTCATCGTGCTCCACAAATGCGTCAGGAAGGAGCGGCAGCGTATAAACAACCTTGGTGAGATCCGCCTGATCCCCCTCGGCACAAAGCGACATTCCCTCTATGATGACGTCCCGATCGACAGAGGAACTGCAGTAAACAATGACCTCGTACGAGGGAGTAACCTGCTTGATGCGGGCGCGCGCAAATGCAGCTCCCAGGCCGTCACATGTAACGCCTACATTAATAGGCACAGCGTGCGTCCACAGTTCTACACAAGAGGAAGAGGAAAATCCCGGGATTTGGACGGGTTGGTGGGTACCCTCCCCCGAGAAGCCGTGATCACCGCTGGCCTCCGCTGTACTGGAGCCCACAACAGGTGCTTCACCTCGTGACGCTGCATAGTTAACGAGAGGACTATTACGGCACAGCAGGAGACCTTTGTGGAGCTCAGGTGCGCTAAAACGGAGGGCTTCACCCAAAACGGCAGTGGAGAAGAATGAAGTTCCTTGAAGCTCCTTCTGGGTAGCCTTGAGGACTGCCAGGGCAATCTGTTGCTCTGATTGCAGCGGGGCGTCCATCTGCCGAGAAAGAACAACCACAGACGCCGGTGAAAGCGCAAGGTAGAGTGCATCCTCTACTTGATCATAGTCATCAATCACAAGGTAGCGAGGCTGCCACATCCGGATGAAAAGTATTTCTCGCAGCAGCGAAACCCTCGTGGCAGTTAGCACAGTCACCTTCGATACCTGTGACGTTGCCGCCACCATATGGACCAGATCAAGAAAGAAGGAGAAGATGTATTGCACCTCATTCATGATTCTTTTTTGCAAAAAATTGAGGAACTCGGTCTGCTTTTCGCCGTATACGGCCAGCCACCCAGCGGCCTCAGATTTGCCATAATCGCAGAGGCCACGAGCGGCGTTTGGAAGGGTTACCGGTTTGAACGTTCCTCCCATCAAGGGCTTCATACTTCGCCACTCCGGCGCGTCGCGTGCCCCACTACCCCCGTCTGCTGAAAGGAAAGCAGCAGCATCCACCACTGTTGCGGATTCCCACAGATCCGTACCAAGGAAAGTCATCCACGACTCGCCCCGAAGCTTCGCCTCAGTGAAAGTGTCGTTTCTCTCTTTTTGTGTCATGATCCAAGATAGGAATTCGGTAAACAATTTCCATTCACCTTCGCCTGCAGCATCCAATGACTCTTGCACGACACTAATGACATTTCCCAAACGCCTGAGGGAACGTAACCACACGTTCAGAACACCTGTCAGGGGCGCCCTCATGGAACGGTCGTAGCTCTGCTGCAGGGCATCACTCAATGAGTGAAACTTATCCTTAACGTTGGCCTCGTGGAGCACTCGGTCGGTATACTTCGGAGGGTCGTGTTTCAATGCCCTCGGTCGCAATAGCAACGGCGCGTGGCAGCATTTCAATTTCTCACTCAACTGCACGTGCTCGTTGATGTTTAAAATCGCTTCGCTGGTGAGTTCCTCCAGTAAGTCACGCCCAGAAGAAGTATCTGCCTCATAAAAAAGATCATCCATATCTTCTACCATCGCAAGCTTGGCCACATAACCCGAAACCGCATGCCCGCTTTGCTTGATCAACGAGTGCCACAATGGCGCATGCTCTTTCCGAAGTTCCTCGTGTACTCTTCCACGAGCCAGGCTCGCCGCGTGCATTATCACAGTCTTGCCGCTTCCAACAGCACCAACGAGTGTACGGACGCCACGGCCCGACGCTGTCAAGGTGTGGATACACTCTACCTGCGAAGGAGTTAGCGCCGTGGCCTCCGTAAGGTCGTCAAGACAACGCCGTAGGTGCTCTCCGTCGGAGGGAAGTAACGTGGAGGTTACGAACATGTCTTCTACGCTTTCACTGCTGCCAAATGAAGCAGGTAGGCTAGTGCCTGCTACGTTGCCACTAATGCTGTCGTTTGCATTGTTTCCCCACCAAAGAATACGTCCCTGTGAAGCGCTACCCTTTTCTTGAAGACTCTTCAGACGCCCTGGAGCATAAACATCCTTCCGCCCCTCATGCTGCAGGCGTCTTCGCAATGACTGAAGGTGCCGAATGTACAATATATACGAAATTGCCGAAGTTCCTTTTGGGAAAAACTGTGGAGGCTCCTGTCCGAGCTGCGGGCGCTGTGCGTCGCCCAACTTTTCACCGTCACCGTGCGCGTCTTCGTAAACAAACCAAGCTTCCGGAAATTTTTCACCTGTGTCTGAAGAAACCGACGCCGCCGCGCTTGCTCCTAAAAGCGAGGGCAGCATGTCTCCGTCACGGAGAACATAGGCGTCGACTGTGCAAATGGTCCAACCCACCTCTCCATCAGTGCAGTTTTTGCTGGAGCAGTCGGACACATTGCACACGATAACGGGGAAAACAAAAACATTTCCGTTCAGTCTTACAATTAGATAACCAAAGGTAGAACCCCGTTCACCCAGCCTAGTGAAATCTTTCTTTTCCTTTGCCGCACGCAACGTGGCCGTTAGCGGCATGCCAAACAAAGCATGTAGCTGAATCTCATCCAAGGAATAACTGGTCAGAGACGAGCGGACCGCCGCTTGATTGACTCTTGTCACTGAGATATGTGGCCACCACCGTTCCATTCTGTCCCCAGTACCCTCGCTCAACGGAGGTTCGCTAACGAAATGGTTTACTGCGCGAGCAGCTGGGCCGTACAGTTCCGCATACGCTGCCAGTATGGAACTCTCAACAAAACGCGGCGCCTCCTGACGAAGATAGGGCGTGTAAGCACTTGCCATAGCCGCCATCATTTCCCTGACGGTGCCCCTCTGGAGCCCCCTAAGCTCTCTGATCTCCTGCATGGTTGGTGGGCAGTGAGCATTACCAACAATATTGGAAGACTCAACCATCTGCTCTTTGTGCCGCACCCAATGTACAAAGTGACGGAACAGACCGGCGCGTGCCAACTCTTCGACAAGCTGTGCAACTGGCTGGTTGCTATCTGCCTTCCCACCGTCGACACCTCTGCTATCTATCCATATGGATGTGAGGCGATGCAGTACAGCGTGGACACCGCGCTCCGCCTCTGTATGCAACTTTTGCTGCAGTGAATCACAATCCGTTTTGCCTCCGCAGTTGGTAGGCGCCCGCTCTCCGCACGTATAGCGAAGACCCAGCCATATGGCGTCCAACACCGACTGCTGGGCAGCAACCCACGATGACTGCGACACTGAGCCCGCCATTTCACTCAACACCAGCGTGAGACCGTCAACAAAAAGGGGTGAGGCGACGAACTGACGTATCGCTTCCCCTAGTATGTGTGGAAGTGGAGCGACAGTCTCTGCGTTGCTTAATATAGCAACGTAAAGGCGGACCACAGAAAAAATCACCTTCTTCAGTTGAAGCACTGTCCGAGCGGAGACACCCGTCACCCTCTTGAGTTGTCGAAGTAGAAGGGGCAGCTGCAGGGAGCGGGACCAACCCGTCGAATTAACGCGGCGACTCGAGGAGGTGCAGTCCGCTCCGAGCCCTACAAGGGGTTGAACAATGCACGTTACCTGAGCCAAGCCAGGGGGATGTGATAAGATTTCTCGCACCCATTTCGCCGTAGTTACTGCATTCCATGAGGCCGCGTGACACCAATCACCGGCATCCGCTAGTGAAGACGGATCGAAGGTTAAAAACTCCAGTAGGTGCTTACTCTCGTGTCCCTCATCACCGGGTTTACACGACGGACGTGCTCGTTGTAGTATCACGACGTCTCCCATACAGAAGCTCTGCCCCACTTCGGAAGGGACGTTTACGGGATCGATACTATCTGATGTAAAGAGGAGTGTTGTGTCGTTATTGGCTACAAGCCGAATAACACCCAGTTCCATGGGACCATCAAACACTGCTGAGACAGGTGGAACCAGGAAACTCCGCGCCACATGACGAAAGGCAGGTGAACTAAGCAATACATCAACGTCGGAAATCGAGCTAACGAGGCCACTGCACTCTAGATAGTCGGCCACGGCCTTTCTTGTGGTTCCGTTCGTAATCTCTATAGCTGCCGAGTAGGGTGAATGACTTGCGGCCCTCTCGACGATGCCCCCGCCATCACCGTCTCGCTGGCGTTTCGCACCTTTGTTTGACACGGATGCTACTGGCATTAGGCGGCGACCCAGCTCAGCTTTCTGTACTTGATCTTTTTCTTCGTGGCGTGTCGGGCGACACAAACACACACAACAAATTCCTTTACTTAGTTGAGTACACGAACAACGATTAAAGACACATGGGGGAAATGGGAGGTGTACGTTGAGACAAGACCAACTTGTTTCCCAGAATTTATGAGCATTGAGGCCGAATTATCAACATGCGTTGGAATGTAGAAACGCTATAACACCACCTGAGATAGCCACAAAATCTTGTTTTTCCGGGCCTCAGCAGACGGTTGCCCGCCAACGAAAAAATGTCTCCCCCCCAAAAAAAAAACAACCACGATGTAACACTCACGCCCTCCTCCTACTGATTGTCCACATCATCATCCCAGCCGTCGCAACTATCAAGAGCACAACTTTCTTTAAATGCTTTCACCCCACTTACTTCTTCAATGTACATAGGGTCGTTGATACATCGTAGCACAAAAGCTGACCCCTCGTCCTTGTATGAGCGTACGATAGGATCGGAGCATGCGGTGCACTGCTCGTAACGGCAACCATGGAGTGTGTAAACGTTGTGGTGGGCGACGCTACCACGTATTTGCTGTGGGATCGTGCCCAAAGGGCAAACAGCGCCACCTGCAACGGAATCGGAGACCCCCGGTGTCGCGTCCCTCTCACTCTGGACGTAAGGAGGACAGGCAAATCCCAGAGGGTGGTTGTAAAGTTGGGCAAGCAACTCCACTGCAATAGCAGATGCAATCGCTGAGAGACCAGGCCGAGTGACAGTGCACTGCTGGTCAAGCGTGCGAGCGGTAATACTGTCCCGAGGGGCGACGGAATCACTGCAGAAGTAGCAACCCAGACGAACGTACTTCGCCCCTTTGTCACTGCCTTCCGGTGGGTCCAATCCATGGCGCATAACAACATATGTGTCAAATGCAAGTGCAACATTAACGGTTGGTTTACAGTGTGCAGTGGCCATTAGTGTAGGTAACCAGCGCGCTTCTCGGCTGTCAGTCAACAAGAACACCACATCGTGTGAGCGTATGAGTTCATCCAGAGCCTCTATTTCTGCCTTTACTTCTTCCTCACGGGCCTTGTCCACGCGGTGACCGGGCATGTGTATTGTCAATGGCACACCACGTGCGTTTACACCAGGAAGGATACGTTTCAGTGCCTTAGCTGCGGCAATGGCTTTATTTCGTTCTTCTTCCCGTGGGTTGTTGACGTCAGACAACTCAAAGAGTGTTTGTCGAACCGGGTTTGAAAATGACACTTTACCGCGATCCACAAGTGTGATATGCCTCACACCCCACATGAGCAACTGCCGTGCCACGTTGCAACCGAGCGTTCCTGTCCCTAACAGTAGAGCTTTGCACTGCGCCAACCTATCGAGGTTAAGTTCAGGCAGCGCGCGCCACTTCATCAAAGTTAAGTTAAGCCCAGCGCTCGCGTCGGCCAGTTTATCCGGAGACATCAGGGGGCCCAGATCAATAGTGTGAACACTCGAGGCTCCACCGTCGCTTTCCGGATCCACCCAGCCAACTACTTTGGCTGGACTAACACCTTCTACAACCTCCTCTAAGGTATAGGAAAGCGGCTCGCACATACAGTGAAAGAGGACGCTCTCTGACACATCGTTGTTCCGCACGCAGTATAAAGCAAACGAAGTAATGAGTGGCTGCGCCAATCGAAGAGCACTAACAATGTTGCGCACAGCCCATCCGGGCGAGCCTTCAGAAGAATAGTCCAGGAAAGCAATCAACGGCATTGAATGATTCGACGCTGCTTCCATAGACTTGGGCGAGAATGGTAGAAATATAACACACCCATCATCATTGTTTCCTTTACCCTTCACATCAGCAGCGGAAGATCGCACGACAATAAAGGGATTGGGTCCATTCTCGGGTCTCTTCTGCAGTTTCTCCAACAAATGCGCATGAACGCGGTCAACAGCAAATTGGTTCGGAAAGTAAACACCTTTAAATTCAGACCCAGCAGCAGTATAACCACCTTTTACGCGCCGTTGAACAAAGACAGGAGAGCCAAGATCAAAAACAGGAAAGGCAACCGAATAAAGGAAACGGTGGCTTTTAAGGTCCGCGTACGTGTAAAGCGCCATAATTGAGAAGTTTACGTCCTCCCACGCTAGTTCCTCCGCAGAAGAGTATTCAGTTACGTTTTCCTCGCGCTTATTTTTGCAACAAGTATACAGAGGAAGAAGAAGTGACTTTTTCAAAATATCCCACAATGCGCTACGACGAGGAAGTTGGTAAAGTTGCTTAGCCGTATTAAAGTTTTGAATAAAGCCATCGTGTAGTGTGTGCACACACCGCAAACTCGTGCCGGTACCACCAGAATGGTCGTCGATTGGGTCTCCTTCACTCACCGATGTTTCGTCCCTAAGACGCCTCGTGACATTCACACGGCTCGCGGACAAGCTTTCCGCCCTCAGCGATACTAATGACCGATAGATACCTGAAGATGAGGAACTCGTAACACCAAATACTGGCGAGCGAATGATGGGCTCGGACAGCCTCCATTCATGTAGTTTCCTCTTTTCCAGTTCATACCAAAAACTGATCTCAATGCGAAAATCATGCATCAAATACTTCAAGCGCTCCATGGCTACCTTTTCAAACACAGCCGAAGGCAAAAATAAAAAAAAAGAAAAAAAGCAAATAACACACAACGCTAACTGAAGGGGGAACCCCCACGGTCCCTACAAGAAGCCACTGCAGTACTCCCCACGCATGCTGTGACCTCACAGCCATCGGTAAACACTGTGCCTGGTGGAAAGCAGGCGACAACTAGCAAAAAAAAAAGAGGTTCCTCAAGAAAACACCGTGCAACTGGCTCACCACCGAAAGTAGTGACTGTCAAATAACAACAGATATTAAGCACGAAGACCGCAAACCACCCCACATATTTAAATTCAACCGCAAAGTGCAATGCCCCAGCTACAGTGCCCCTCGCCTTACCCCTTAACGCACAACAACTGTCTGAGCACACATACAACCTCCACAAGATCATCCTGAGCACGCATAACGTCGTCAATGTCCTTGTACGCCATGGGTGTCTCGTCTAGAACGTCAGCGTCTTTTCGGCACTCTATGCCCTTTGTTGCCGTCTTATGCTGCTCCAAGGTGAAACGTCGTTTCGCCTCACCACGGCTGTAACGCCTGCCAGCTCCGTGGGAGCAGGATGAGTAACTTTTTGGATTACCTTTCCCACGTACAATGTAGCTTTTCGTTCCCATGCTTCCAGGAATGACCGCAAGCTCGCCTGCACGTGCGGATGTAGCCCCCTTCCTTGTTAACCACACGTGCACTCCAGCACTCAACTCCATACGCTGAACGTAATTGTGATGGCAATTTATCGCAAGTGCATCAACGGAAAACCCCCTACCTATTGTTTTGCGCACCGCGCGAAGCACGTTGTCCAGCATAATCTCACGGTTCAGCTTTGCGTAGAGTTGCGCCCAATAAACAGCTTCCACATACTGTTCGAAGTGCTCAGAACCCTCACGCAGATAGGCCAGGTCGGCACTCGGAAGATTTGCTAGGTGGGCCCCCATATCCTTCTTGGCGAGCTCGAAAAATATTGTTCCGATGCGGTTTCCAACTCCCCGCGAACCGCTGTGCAACATCACCCAGATGTTAGGTTGCCGGGAAACGCCTTTGGACGTTTCAGATGTGGCACCGCTGCTCCCTGAATTCCCAATTTCAACGTAACTTTCACCCACGTCCACCTTCCTTCCATCATCAACACATAGTTCAATGAAGTGATTTCCACCGCCCAGAGTGCCCAAGTGTTCAATGTGGTTGCTAGTTTCAATGTGTTTTTGCATGCAACAGATCTCCTCAAAGCCTTTCTGCAACTGCGTCCGCCACACAGCAGCGACGCTCTCTGGGATATTGTTTCGCCAGCTTCCCGCATCTAACCCACTTCTACCATTGTGCGTTCGCCCGTGTGGGACGGCAACTTCGATAGCCAGTCGGAGGGCAGCCAGTGACGACGGTAAATCTTCTTGTGTCAGGCTCGTACGCACCGCGATCATCCCGCAACCGATATCCACCCCAACACTCGCTGGTATGATTGCCCGTGTTGTTGGGATGACCGTCCCTACAGTGGCACCGTTGCTAGTATGTACATCTGGCATGGCCACAACGGGGTGCTGAATAATATCACCCAACCGTGACAACTGCAGGAGCTGTTCAACTGCAGAGCGCTCCACCTCAACGCCACTCACCCAAGCATGGACATCCACACTACTTCCTTCCTCCCGAATTACGGTATACGGTTCTACGTCCGACCCATGATCAGTCTCACCTACGGCGCAACACTTCCGTCCCGGAAACACAGCACTGTCGGTGCGTCCACCTCCACCTGCACCAGCGGTAGCGCGAATGCATAATTTTGTGACAGCGTGACGCATAGATGCCTTAGGGGTAAAGGGTCTTCCTTTGGTCTGAAGTCGTACTATTTCGCGCCGCTACCTCGCTTCGCTCCACATACGAGAAAAAGTGGCGGAGAGTTTTTTCCCACCAGTGAAATTACAAACGGTAAGCGATCAGCTACGGGGTGACTAACATTTATTTACGGGTGGCTGCCGTGGAGATGCTTATGCATCCTTATTCTCTGGGTGTTCACCTTCCTTTCGGCCCATTTTATGTGGGCGTGAGCCCTGTGCACCTGCCTGCAGTGGCACCAGTGTCGATTGCGCAAACCATCATCCAACTTACCAGTGAGTTACACTTGGGATGCCACGGCTGGGAAGAGGTATCAACCCGCAATCATACCTGTGCAAAACGCGAAAGTCAAGTGGTTTTCCTTTTTTTTCTTAAAAAAAAAATGAAAGTCGCAGTAAGCAGGGGGGAGGGTTTAAACAGCCACTGCGGCTGCACCTTTTGGACGGAACGGCTAATTGGCAACATGGACCTCTGCGGACCGAGTGCTCGACATCATCGACAAGTGCTCTTTGAGCAGCTGAGAACGCTTAATGGTATACGCTCTTTTCGTACAATCCGGACAACAAGGGTTTCCCCTCAGCAGGTACCGCTCGGGACAACAATGAGTACAAAATTGGCGACCGCACCAATCACAATTAGTGCTGGGAGTGAAGTAAAAACAGAATGGTTCTTCACACGACGAGCAGAAGCGGCCATCCCTGGGCCGAGCACTTTCCGGAGCGGGTACATATGTTATTGGTTCTACTTTATCCTTCACTTCAGGAGGAACCTCTTCGTGTGTGCGAACGTTGCTAAAAATCGTGCCCATGACAACAACCTAGAGCAGTACACCTACGGCCGCCGGGTCACAACGCCGGCGCAACAAGGGAAAGGCGATAGGAGGAACAAATGGCTCGTTTAGTCTGGTATAATTAGAAGCAAAAAAAAAAGCTATGTGGACCTTTAACTCTCACATATTAAATCATCGTCTCGATAAACGTCGTGCCTCCTCGCTTCGTTACATTGTCTGTACTCCAGTATAGTTGCATTAACGCCATCAGATTCTGTACACCTGGCCGCATTCATTTGGGGTACAAACATTCTCAAAGATGGGCTGCACACTAACCCATGGGGAAGACGAACCCACGTAAGGTCATATCGTTCCGTGGACACATAGGCAGGGCGGTGCATAGTCGGGTTAAAAACAACTGAAGAACTGAACTGACACGAAGTGCCATTGTAATGGATCCAATCAAACTTGGTAGTTGTTTGTGACTGACATCGCTGACATCCATTGAAATGTACGAAGATTATTTCCCTTTCGTGTGAACGTGTAGCACCATCGGGGAATGAAAACCTCAAAAAAAAAGGCATGTTTCCACACTCCTCAACCCATCGGTTACGGTACTGTAACTACCAACACAGGCTCAGTCACTAATACACAAACGGGCACGCTCGCGCAATCACAAAGCGACTACGGAATTACACATAACCACAAACCACACCAATACTGTTGAAGGATTCATGATGAAACGAGCATGCAGGAGGGCTTTTGGAACAAAACATGCTAAACGATACACCCCAACAGAGAAAGAACCAAAAGTAAAGGAAAAGAGCGAAGCTTCCGCGCCGATTCTTCCCAGCAGGTACCGCGTCGGTGAAGGCAATATCAATATTACAAACACCCATCAAATGACGCGGCGAAGCGCTGGTATTGTTAAAATTAACACCATCACCAACTCAATGACCGCAAAAGTTTAAAAGGTCATACTCGACCACCCCCGCAACCCACAACAGCAAATGTATCTCCGGTTGGTAGACCAAAAATGATGACAGCACCGCCACCGTATGACACACAGCACAAGACACCATAGCGGCAAATGCGTCGGCAAAGGGTATGGGTTCGCCGCCGGGCACCATCACTGGTCCATAACACAGGCAGTTCAAGTGCGTGTTTTTTTCATGGCATCGACGGGGCAATCCACCGCGTCACCATCCTCCGTATCCACGTCACCGCCTTCGGAAAAATCACTTCTCCCCCGCCTGCGCGTCCGCGGGTCAACAGTGTCATAGTTCCACTGAGAGAAGGGATCGGTGGAACCCAACAGAGCCCCTAACTGGCGCTGGGTAAGGTTGGACAACCCCCGCAACCACGACTCCTCGCATACACGAGCCGAGACACAAGACTCCGCATACGCCAACCTCACCACCTGCACCCGGCCGCTCCGCTGGAGCACCATTGCTCTGTCGCCACCGAGGCCCACCATCGCAAGGGGAGGAGACTCTAAGCCTACACGTAAGGCACAGCAACCGGACAGTGACAGTTTGCCACCAGTACCATCTTCCTCAAGAAGAACAAACAGCACGTCGCGTGCCCCTTCGTAGGCAACAAGGATGCCCTGGGATAGTGCGACTTCTCCGCGACCGTGCACCTCCCCGGCATGTACCGACGCATGCACAACGGATAGCACAGCACCTGCACCGCTGGTTCGTGCATCTTCTTCGATGAAGGAACCGGAAGGGACGAAGGGTGTCGTACTGGCGTCCCCCACCGCCCCGGTAGCGTTGTCTGCAGTCCACAGGTGCACCCACCCATTCCGGTTACCCACGGCGAAGTGCGAGTACCTTCTTTCTTCCACCTGGCATTGGATCTCCGCTATGGCGGTTACCACTGATTGTGGTGCTCCAGTCCACAAATACTGTTCGATTCGAAATGTTTCAGGATAGAGACTGACTCGTGCGTGACAATCCCTGTCACAAGTAAACAGGCGACGCCTCGGGAACGGATCGGGTGTTGGCCCCTTATTCCCACAACCAATCCACGGAATGGCCGACGATACAAAGAAGGTAGTCAGCACACTGAAATGTTGAAGTAGGAAGACATGAACCACTTCATCGGATGCCAACGCCAGCCCAGTACCTGTTTTCCATACAAGCTGCAGTCGGAACACTTCACCAAACTTGTCTGCAAACAACACAGTTGCACCATCGCAAACGGCTACGTGTGTTATGCGCTTTGTGTGAGGCCGCGAGCGGAACAGTAGCGTAGCATTGTCAACGGTAGCATTCCCCAGTTGCAAGGAATGAGCATTTGCCCGCCTTGCGGACGATACGTCCTGCACCGCTATAAACTTACCGTCGCCACCGGAAACAAGGCACAGACGCTCGTCAGGGGCACGAAGGAACGACATACCACGAACTATCTGGCCACCGCAGAGGACAACTACTACTTCCTCTTCAGCACCGTCGCGGATGGCGACGAGAATTTCCGTCTCGACGCAGAGGGCAACAGCGGAACCATCACACAGAGAACAGACTGAAAGTGACCCTGCCCCACGACCAGCAACACACGAGATCATGTCCTTTACCTTGTCAACAGCAGAAAAGAGCCAACCACAACGAAAGGGGACCAAAAGCAGTGAAACACGGTGGGCAGACAAAAGTAATGGAAAACCCTCCCAAATCCGATGTAGATGGTATGATACTGGTAGGGCTTTAGTTCACAATCTGTAGTGGTAGAGCTGTGCGTGAGTCGCGAAATATTTACCTTCTTGCCATCAACGTGACGAAATTCATCCACCACGGATACCAACACACATTCGCTAAACAAAAAAAAAAAACTATGACCGCGTACACCATCCACTACAATCGACTCAACTAAATAGAGTCATACAATACCCGAAAGTTAAACAACAAAGAGTAAAATAAAAAAAAATATCGCTCATCTAAAAAAAAGAAAACACATTGTCACGCATGGTTCTTGACCACGCTTTGACAATGACAAAAGAACTGTCCTAACCGCGTTAACTACACTGTAGGATTTGGTTGGGGGCAGGGCGCTTGCCCATAAGAGTGACCCTGTTGTTGCGGTGGTGGCGGTTGGCCGTAAGTATAGCCTCCTTGTGGTGGTGGCGGTTGGCCATACGTGTACCCTTGTTGCGGTGGTGGCTTCCCATAAGTATACCCTCCTTGTTGCGGCGGTGGTGGTTGGCCATACGTGTGCCCTTGTTGCGGTGGTGGTGGTTGCCCATAGGGATAACCTTGTTGTTGCGGCGGTGGTGGTTGCCCATAAAGGTAGCCCTGCTGCGGCAGTGGTTGGCCGTAGGCATAACCTGGTGGTGGTGGTGGTTGTGATTGTCCGTATGTATAAGGAGAGCCATCCCCCTGAGGTGTATCAGGATCACCCGTATCATTGGATGAAGAGCCCTTACGCTTCAGACAGAAGCAAACTACACACACACACACGGCAATTTCCAGAAGAAGGAGCAGCGATCCGGCCACGATACAAGCGATTCCCATTGTCCGATTCGGAACGCCGAATTCACCCTCGCCCATCGTTTCACGCTCGAGTGCGATGAAAGGATCTCCCTCACTGTATAACTGCACCTGAACCTTATCCTGGGGTACCGCCTCGTATCCCTGGGACAGATGTCCAAAACTGTACAACGCGCTCTGATATTGGGTACTTTCCCTGTACCCCCCTTTTCCATCGCTTGCAGCGACAAGATAGAGCTTGGACAAATACACTTCCTGCTTGCAGTAGCCGCACTTTTCACCCAACCGACATTTCGAGCTTTGAGTAGTGTATTGGCCACCTTGTGAATAGCACTTGTTCCTAAATTGCTCGTGCTTCTCTTGACAGTCACATTTTCTGGAATATCCAGAACATTGAGAAGAACTGCAGGAGAACCATCTCTCCCTTGTTGCATGAAGAGGTGACCTCCGCGTGAACGGTGCGACGGTGTTAATGTTCACCTTCACTACCAGTTGGCTGCCATCGGTGTTACCGCTAACCGGGACGGTGGCTTCAGTGTAAACGGACGGTATCGGACCAAAACCCGCGACGGACAGTGACTGCCGTCTGACGGTGGCCTTCACATCACTGAATGTTCCAGTCCAACTCTCCAGGGGCTTTGGGTCGAATGCACTCACCGCCTTCTTGAAATTGTCACGAGGGTCGTCGCTGGAGAGGAAAAGTACGCCAACACCGATGAGGACAGGGCCTCCAATGAGGAGACAACATAGGCACGCAACCGCGGTCTTGAAGAATTCACCGACAGAGTGCACGAGCTGTTCGATGCACATGAAGCTTTTCCTTGCGACGGCGTTAGCTCTGCACAACGAGTAGGGAAGAAAGGTGAGAGTAGGGTTTGGCGGTGGAAGCACGCGCGCACACGCATAATCGAAACTTACAACTGAGCACACGAAAAAGCGAGTTACAAGCACAAATTTGTCAACCAACCGCCGAGATATTAGAACCAGCGGGCAGTAGCAGTAGCGGATCCTTCACAACTTCTTTACTTCACCCACAGTCCTCTGCCGCATCAGCGTTAGGAGTGTCTCGACAGTGGCGCTGTCATTTCGCTCGTCCTCCACCTTTCGGAACTGTAAGCGAAGCTTCCGCGCCTCTTTTTCGTGTAGTTTTTGTTGGATGCTGTCAACATAATGCTGTTTCTCCCGGTTGCGAGAGCCGCTCATAACGTAGCCGAGGGACTCCGCAGCAGCAACGCTCTCCGCATCGTATCCAATCTCCCCACGACGCGGTGCTCGCTTATACTGTGCAAGGAACTCCTCGCGGGTCATTTGCAGTGGATGCTTTGAAGCAGCGACGCACCCTCGTGGCTCCTCGGTTTTGCTGTGGTCCGGTTCGTTGCCTTGTTGCAACGACACACCAAACTCGTCACCCCCATCATCCCCCGTCTGTGCACCTACCCGTAGCCCACGGCACTCACCGTCGGCGGTGGCGCCGCCGCTACGTGGTGGCGCCGGGCACATTACATGACAGACGCCACTGTCGGTCTTGATAGGCCCTACACCTTCTACAGTTTCCCTCGCACGCGCTGCCTCGATGAGGGCTGCGAGCGCGCTGGGGGTTGGGGACACCCCTGCCGCGTCAACACGCCTAACCTCATGCGCGGTGCTGGTCGCCACCTCTGGTTCGTGGTGGTCATCACATGGTGACGGAGACGCTGCCGACACTTCCCCTGCGCTAGGACTCTCTCCCTCTGCGTCGTAGCCTACACCTGAGGAGCGCACGAGGAACGCAACAGTTTCGCTCAACGGGCTCTCCCCCGTCCTCGTTCCGTCACCCCGTCCGTTCACCGTACAAGTTCGCTGGGGACGCGACTGTCCCGGTAGACTCCCTCTCTTTCCAAGCGCGGATAGTTCGTGCACAGCCAACGTGTGATGCGTGCAAAATATGTTTTGCGCAATAACGGAATGCACAACTTTCTCTAGCTCCCTACCGCGAGGTTCCATTGCAGGGCACCAAAAGGCACCAGTCCCTGCCATTAACGGACCCCTCGAAGCCTAACTTCCTTTATTGAAAGAGCTGCAAGAGCAGATTAGATGAGTGTTAAGTACGTTGGAGGCACAAAGCACTGCGGCCCAATGGACGTCAGCTTCACATTCACCCGGGAACAAGCAAGTGCAAAGCAACTCCGATAAAAAGAATAGTCAGGTGTGAAAACACACTGTGTC
>NW_027124256.1:32490-36814 GCF_001457755.1 Trypanosoma equiperdum | reverse complement strand
TTTTTTAAAAAAAAAATGTGGTGCGCGGTTTTTCTTTACTTATCCTCCCTTTTGGCCAGTCCAATCCAGAATGTTTGCCTTAATCTAGACGACACATCAAGAGCTTCCACCATCTCTATAAGTTCTTCCCTCGATTTCAGTGGTATACTCTGTTGTGGATGGCGATTGTGTTTTATTTTCGGTGACGCGTTGTGTTTCCGATCCTTTCGCACGTTTTTATCGATTATTCTGTTTGATTTCTTTGTACTATCTTTTTTCTTCTTCGATTGATCTTGCCGTGTTTTCATTGTTTCAATTTCCGACGCTTCGATGGGGATGTCGTTTTTATTGTCACTGTCATCCAACTTCTCTTCGAAGTACACTATTTTCCCGTTGACTACCCTAAGGTCACCATCTTTTACCCATGTTGCATTTGGTATCGGTTCTTGTGGAACAGAAGAGGGCTTGCTGTGTACTGGCTCTGATTGGTCGGTGGTACACTGGGGGTCTGGGGTTGGTGGCGCATCTGGTGCCGACGTTTCTCTTCGTATTAACTGCGGTGCTGGCCGACTTAACGACGAAGGGACAGCCTTCTTTTCCAACCGTCTTTTTCTCGCTAACTTCTCGTTAAGTGTGTCACGAGAATGAACTCGGAGAGCTGGGCCAGCCGTATCTAGTTTTCTCAATAAACCCCTTTGTTCTGCTGGTCGTATGTCTTGGGCCACACAATGCAACGCAGTCATGCATGCGGGTAGGTTGTACCTTCGTGAAAATGGTAGCGGATGGCGAGAAAGCCGCGGTTCTCGTTTCGCTGGCAGCAGCGAGAAAGTTCGTCGTACTGCTGTGGGTGCAACACGAGCACAGCCCTCGTTTTTGCACAACTTATGGAAGTACTCAGTTGCTTCCTGCGTTCGACTGGCTAGAATTGTCAAATGATGTGGCCGCTGTGTGCCACTGAACGGCAAGAAGGCTGTACTCAGATCCAATACCGACGTATTGATGAAGCTGCCCACTATTTGAGCGGCGAACGTTACCTCATCAACTGCAGTCACCACCTTTCCTTCCTTTTCACAATTACCAGATTCTCCACGAATTTCAGCGTCGTAGCGCCGTTGTTGAGCGATTGCGAGTCTGCACATGGATGAGAGGATGTGCAGGGCAGAGGAGCGTTCCGTCTGCTGTATCAGTCGCCGTGAAAACAACGGACACAAAATGGTACGCGAGGCGACATCGGGAAGACGATCCGCCATCGCGAGTAGTTTGTTCCGGTAATCCGCATCGGATTCGATATTTTTAAATATGTAAGAAACTGACCATGGTACAAGTGCATCCTCAGCACTCATCCGGCAAGAATCAAGTCACTCCTTACTATATCCTCCTAAGACCGGGGTGCTCGGACAGGTTAATATCACAAGTTTCGGTATGTGAGTAATGAAAATTCAACAGGTGATCTAACAAAGGGTAGAACTACCGTGCACTATTTTTGGTTGCGGCCACAGTGCCAGACGAGTTGAAATATTATGTTTTTGCCTCAGAGAAATGTAAAAGAAAAAATACTGAGACATCATAGCTGGTTGGATCCTCTGGAGATCACTTCAATATACATCACGCACCCATAGTTGCCCATGTGTTACCCACAACTCTCAAACTGATAATCAGTGCAGAGATGATGCTATATCAGAAAGATCATCCGCAAGTTCAGGGTATTTGTCGGTTAGCTCTCCTAGTATTTCGGCGAATGCCCTCCGTTTTTCGTTCAGTCTCGATGCCTCAGCTGCCGTATGCTTTAACTCTAGAGCGGACTTGTACGTTCCCTTCTCTGCGTCACGAATGCGCTGGAGACTCGAGTTCTTCGCGCGTCGCTCGTCCTCTAAACGGTCGTGTTCCTTTTGAGCGACAACAAGTTGTGAGCGAAGCTCGGAAATCTGTTCGTCAAGAGTGTCTATTTCCCGCTGAACAGATTCTGCCTCGGCCGTTGTCTTCTCAATGGAAGCAAGACGTTCCTTGATCTGACGCTCTTTTAGCTGCGCCTCTTGTCTTTTTTCATTTAACTCCTTAAACATCCTGGAACTTTCTTTTTCAATATCCATTCTCGTCACTCCCCGCTTGTTCACTTTGGCAGCCTCTTGGATCGCCTGGCCTTTTGCCCTGATGATCTCCCGATGATCAATTGACTTCTGCATTTCTTCAATTAAAAACCGCTGTTCACGCTGCAGGTGACTGACTCGCTGTTCCATGATCCCAATCTCTTTTCTCATTTTCTCTACTTCTGCTTTACCAACCGAAGGATCTAACGCCATCTCAGTTTCTTTAGCAACTTGCATTTTCCTCTCCCAAAACAATATATCACTTTCATGATTCATAATTTGTTCAAGGAGTTCGGTTTTCGCCTGTCTAGCTTCCTCCACCTTTTGCTCAAGCACGATCGCCTCACGCTTTTTTTCCTGGAGTCTACGAATGAGATCATTCTCGAGAAGAAACGCTTCGTTGGCAACGTTCTTCTGATCATCGGAATTTTTGCAAAGTTGAGTGTTTACCCGTTTCATCTCTAGGTGCATGGCATTCGCCTTGTTTTCGAGGTTTGCAATGTCCTTTTTCTCGTTTGATATATTTACTAGAAGTCGATCCCTTTTTTGTGTTAGTACAGTGCTCTGGGCCTGGAGCTCAAGAATCGCTTCGTTCACTTCATTTGAATTGTTTTTACAGTTAACCAACTCTGTTTGCAGTTTTATCCATTCCTGTTGGAGAGCCTCATTTTCATTGACTTTTTCCGCAATTGCTTTTGAAAGACTGTTAATGGTGGCCTCCAGGGGCCCTACGTGTTCCCCCTTGTCGGCGCCATAAGCAGCGACAAGTTGTTCATACTGGTGGTTGAGTTGGTCTAGTTGTTTTTGCTTCCTGTCGATCTCGTCGTGTCGACGGTGAATGTCCATTTGCATGCGTTCGACCATCAGGCCACGAGCTTGTAGCTCCTTTTCGAGATCGCCCAATGTGGTTTTCAGGGTCTCATTATGTGACTGAGCCTGCAGTGTGTCCACACGAATGCGAGCAAGTTCGTTCTCCATTTGTGCCACTTGAAGCTCCTTGGATCTAATGGAGCCTTTCATTTTTTCGATATCACTCAACGTACCGTGGCACTCTTGTTTCAGTGAGGACTGCTTACCAAGTGACTCGAGTATGTCATTTTCCATCAGGACCACCTCCTTAGAAACCTTCAACATCTTCTTCTCGATATCGGCAGCTTCGGTAGAGTATGTTCTTGCCTCGTATTCCAGCTTTTTGGCTTCTGCATCTGTTTGTTCAATATTATCCTTCAGCATCACGTATTCACGTGCGCCTTTCTCCTTTCTTTCCACAAGGACATCGATCTGCTTCCCTAGAACGGTAACTTCGTTGTCAACTCGAGACATGAATTCAGCCAATTTGGCAGTCTCTGCTTGAACGCCTTTAATGTCTTTCCTTGTCCCAATTATCTCGTTCTCGAGCACTTGTAGCTCATCTTTCTGCTGTTGCAGTGCCTCTTCTGTCTTTTTCATGGCTTCGTGACGCCGTTGCATCCCAATGAGCGTACCCTTCCACTGTTGAACTAATTGTTTTTTTTCAAAATTAATTGCCTCCATTTCTGCCAAAGCTTCAGCTAATATTTCCCGAGCCTTCTGGGTTTCCCTTTGCTGGTTCTCGACCTGGGAGTTAACCGTGGATATTTCTTCTTCTAGCAGAACAACACGTTTCTCCAAAGAATCTATAAGGTTGTCTTGCTTCAACTTTTCCTTCTCCAAGTTGGTTATATCTTCCTCTGTTTTGAAAGCAGCACGGCGCTCCACTTGAACTTCGTTTTTGAGTTGTTCATTAAACTGTTGGACTTTCACTAATGTTTCAGTAAGCTTTAAAAGATCCGCCTGCTGACGTTCGTATTGTCGTTGCTGGTCCTCAATGTTTTTCCGAAGTGTGTCTGCCTGCGCAGCAAGTTCCTCTCGTTCTTGAAGCTTTTCCTCGTGTTTTTGCTTTGTTGCGAGGTGCTTTTCATGGCATTTCTCAAGAGTTTCCTGCAACTTGGCAAGGTGTTGCTGGGAATTGTAAAGCTCAACACCGCATTGCTCCCTTTCTTTCTGAGCCTTAGATAATTCATTCTTTACTTCATAGATCTGCTGCATGACCTCTTCCAGATGCTGTCGAAGTTGCGCTTCAATGCGCTTCTGGACCGGTGCGAGCACCGCAGATTCCGGGTCCAGGTCGGAAACATCGCTTGCAACATCGTATGGTACGTCGGACATAGATTCTCCTGCGGAATAACTGTAGTGAGCAAGATCAGTTGTGAAAAAAGCACAAATAAAGGTACACGCAC
>NW_027124256.1:30844-32480 GCF_001457755.1 Trypanosoma equiperdum | reverse complement strand
AAAAAAAAAAAAAAAGAGCATAGTCGATACATAAAGCACCAGCTCGGACACCGTTTGCACGACCTAGCGAAGGAAAGTGGTCAGAGGGGAACCCCAAAGCCCATATTGCTCACACTGTCTTTTTACTCTGTCGTCGCTCTTCGCACTCTGCCCACTGAGGCATCTTGTTAATTTCCCGATAATCGGGCAACGGTGCCTGGTCAATACCACTCTGATGTGGTCGATACTTCTCAGGAAGCTCCGGTATAACGCGATAACTGTAATCAACTGTTTTGAATTGCTTATAGTATAGCCACTCTTCTTTCGTATCAAATCTCTCAGGTGGATTTCCATTCTGAAACGCCTGAACAGCCGTTCGAATAGCGTCTCGAGTCATCCGTGGGATTCCCCTTACACGTAGTTGTCGTTTGTCGCAAGTAAATAAATCATTCCAGTCCTTAAACGATGCCTTGAAGTCACTCGTGGGCCTCAAACGGTGTATATCAGCTCTTTCTAGAAATGTCTCGTGGTTTGGTACATAAGATGTAGGAGGACGTATGGACTGTGGAACAATTTCCGATCGCTGTGTGGTTTCTATTGGTGCCAACTTGCGTGGATCCGGCATGTACGTATACTTGTACGACTTGTGTGGCCCATATGTTTGATCTAAAACAGTTAACGTTCTTTTCAGCATCCTTAGACCACCCTTTCTCAACAGGCTCAAAAAAAGTGAGAGTTTTGAGGGGGCATGCGTAGCTTCTGACAACTTATCTGCTTAAAGCGAGATCTAGGGAAACTTACCATAACACACAACACATTACCCGCTCCCCTTACCCGACGTTTCACAAGTTCATATTAGAGAGTTGGAAGCAAACAGGTCAAAGGATCATGACGACTTCTCTGGTACCGTGCTTCGCTTTTTATTCGACTACTTAATTTATCTAGCTTTCAGTTGTGGACTTGCACCCCCACCACTGCTGCTAATAGTCCCGGGATTGTTATTGCTCCACTGCTAACGGTGATAATTTTCCCCTTCACAGTCTTTCCGTTTAGTTGTTGAATACACTTTAGAACAGAATCAGGCGACCTGTAGAACACCATTGCCATGGTCTCATAACGGCTCAGATCGATTAACTCTCCAAACGGCGAAAATAATCGGGCTACCTGATCGTTAGTCATGTTAAAAGGAACGTTGTCTACCAATGCTACGCTGGCCCGCGCGGGTGGCGTAAATGGATGGTGTCGAATTGCATTATTCCCTTTGTTACTTGTTCGCTCGCTGCCGCTACCTGGGCCTATCACGCTTGGGTGGCGTCGCCGGTTCCCTTCGCGTTTTCTTTCATTGAATGTGACGTCCCCTTTATCAGTCGCCCCGAAGGAAAAAATTTCCATTGCAGGATCAATTAACATATTCTTTCCCATTTTGCGCATCCTTTGCTTAGCCTTTGGTTCTTCAATCTTTCGTACTAGCCCCGGAACGGCATCTATCCGCGAAGTGGCATCCCTAGCAGCCTCCTTGTCGCTAAACTTAATGAAAACGCTCGTCGTATTTTCTTTACCTTCTTTGGCTCGTAGAGAACCCACCGCCTCCACGCCAGGCCACTCGCGGACAACGGCTTCAATACGTTGAAAATCGTGCGTGGGGCAATATGCCAGC
>NW_027124256.1:21891-30825 GCF_001457755.1 Trypanosoma equiperdum | reverse complement strand
ATATATATATATATGCGGCACTCCCTTAAGATGCGCAGTACGTGCGTTCGCGGGAAATAATAGGCTAGAATGCTGGTGGATTGTGTGTGCTACTGTCGTGTGTAATTTAAAAAAAAAGTATTAGTTATATTACAAGGGGCATAATAACTTTAAAAGTACCAGCGAGGACCTGCTGCGGCTCTAAAAGGGGCAAATACAGACGCAGCACGAAATCAACGGGGCCTCAAAACCGAACATGGTCGTGCCAAGACACACTCATTCAACTGTATATCGCGGTTTGCGGCATCCATAGTGATGCGGCAAGAGCCCCCGCGCATATGAGAAATGTCAACTGGACAGAGCTCCGTCCACATAAAAGTTGGAGGGGATCACTGAGAAGCAAAATTGGAAGACAATCAAAAACATACTTAGCAATGGCAAGGACTTTCAACCGAGTCAGCATCAGTGCATATGCCACAAATGACGTTACGGTGTAAAAATCGATACGCTACACCCATTTTTTTTTTGAGCACGAAACAACGATGCGGCAGTAGACGTGTCGACAGCCCCCTCAGCGCAGACGCATCGGCTTTACCACGGCCCTCCGCCGTCACGAGTCGCCGGCAACAACACCAGTGGAAACCGCATTAACAACACGAATTGGATAAGGGAGACAAAAAGATCGGGGTCTGAGGAGGCAGCAGGAAGCATTTGATGTCCTCCAGCGACCCTGAGAAGCTCCCGACGCTACAGGGAAAGGAGAATCGCAGTGGCCAGCCACACCGTTTACCAAACGTGAAAGCAGATGCCGGGGCTTTCAGCGCCGAGTTGCGTCAACGCCATCCACAAGCACCAATCCACTAGGCCTTGAAAGAAGTTTCCACACATGTCGGGGTCACAGTACCCGAAGCACACCAAGAATAAAGCACCAAAGCGGGAGGCGAACGTAGGAAGTGATAGACTAGGTGAAGTAAACGATCGAAGGCATGTAACGCAAACGCCCACAAAAGCAAACTGCCGGCCTGCGAGGGGATCTGCGCCACACACGTGCCTACAGACCAGCGCAGTGTCAGATCAGAGACCGGCTTAGGGGCAGTAGAACCCGACCCCTCCACAAGGAAGGAGCTACCGCACATCCGCCGCCACGTCTTCGGCAACGAGAGGGCTTCGTCCAGGAACTATGGGACGGGTTGCTGTGGCAGAAACGCTAAGGCGGAACAGACGGCTTCTATTGGATGTGAGTGAAAACGAAGGGTCCTCATTTGTCTGCTCCACAACCCCTCAGCTGTATGTTATGCTTCGGTCGATGAGAAAGAGACGGGGTGGGCGCGATCCTACTTCAGAGCCACCCGCTTCTCAAGGGCAACTGCAGCCCTTTAGGGGGGGGGGGCCCAACACTCTACGCCACAGTTCCGACCCATTTTTCTGGTAACAAAGTAAGAGCACTAGGATCATTGATGTCGAAGGTCAGTATCAGGTTTCGTTCCCGAACAGCCCAATCGCCAGTGCAGGGGCTGACTTACCTTCAAAGATACGACCGTAGGAGAGATGCAGTCTGACGCTGCGTTCCAAATCATTCTCCATCAATGACCTAACGGCCGATATATGTCGAAGGCACGGGGTGTCCCCACTTTTAATTCTATCACAAGACGATGTGCCGTCAATAGAAAAGGGCCATGTGTTCCGCGTTTAGGTCAACCAAGCGTTGGGGAGGGCTGACCGAGCCGGCGAAGCCCCAGTTTCCATGAGTAGGTGAAGGATTTTCTCTTATCACCTACACTGACTCCTCAGACACACTGCACTAGCCACCAGACGACCGGAAAAGACACATTCCGCTAAGCTGGTAACCAAAACTTCCTGATTTAGGCTTTTTCGGACTAGCGCGACCATTTTTTTTTTCTAAAGGTGCTTCCTGTGAGCCTTTTAGATTTTCCAACTCTCGAAATCGACTAATACCAGCCAGTAAACAAGTCCAGAACAAACCTAGATTTGCTGAAGCTCTGCGCGGCACTGTTGTAAGTAAAAAAATGCAGGGGGGGACGCACACCCACAACTAAGGGAACGCGGTATATTCGGTGTCTTGGTAGTCTCACATTATGCACTATCCAACTTCCTGGCAGCGCCACGTCGCGAGGACGCCACAGCCATCTCTCAGCAAGTTGTCAGGGTTGGCCGTTGGAGTTCAAACCCAGGCACATAGGCGGCTCCTCCCGTAAGGGACCGGTTGACAATCCCCACTTTTCGTAATGAAGTTAGAGGTGCTTCGGGTTCTAGTAGATTTATATAAGAAAATTCTTTGTTTTCATTGAGCTCCACAATTCTAAAGTAAAAACTACATCTGAGAAGAAAAGGTTTATCCTAAAAGTTTTTAGAAGAATATTTTCCCTTCATACCCATGAAAACCTCCTGCCACACGGGAAGGCATCAGTAAATGCATAAAACTTTTGCCATAGTTGTACGACATTCGGTGCTACCGGTAACTTGGTCGCATATTCCCAGAAACTTCAGCGGAATTAGCATACCACAGCACTGCAACAAGGTACTGCTCACGTTTGCCTAATGCAGTTGAATTTCCACACCAGAAACCATAGAAGAGAGGGAACAGTAATTGCTTTCGTCCATCACCCGGAGCTGATACTGAACCTGCGTTGCTCCTCATAAGGAGCCAGAACGAACCGCGTGGGAAACCTTCGAATTCTCACAGGAGACGAACCCAACAAACCGAAGCCACAAACCTATAGTGTGGGACGTGCCGTGACGCCACAAGACAGACCATTCTAGGGATTATTTGTGTTGTCCACGTGAACTCAGGAGGGGTCTCGGATTCCAGCCATTTCAGGAGAGTTGCAGGTACAGGCTTCGCCGTTATCCGCGCCACCCGTGAAATTTCAGTTCATCAACGTGTGTCCGAACACTATGGAAGTCCCCATCCAGCACGACTTAGTTTGAGTGTGGGGGCAAAAGCGGTGTCAGAGGAATGACATGCTACACCCAAAGCAACGGTTTTACTCCCCGAGTAGCAAAAGTGTGTTTGAGGGGGTGGTTCAACCTCTGGGTCATTCTTGTGTTTTTTCTTATTTGGTCTCATGGTGAAGTTTTGGTGTTTTTGTGGTTGCTTGATCATGTGCGACTACCGCTTATAATCAATCAGACATTGTATCGGAAAAATATCACATTTCCCGTACTCTTCCAAAGATTTACTTTCCCTGCCGACGATCCTTGCATTTCATGGAGCCGGCCAGCACAATATATCTCAAATGTCTTGGAACGCACGCCAACACCATTCTCTATTTTTTTTCCCACCAAAACGCGGCCTTGCGAGGCCGCTATTTTCCCCAGCCGGCTTTATTTACCCTACTCAACTGCGTAGATGGTTGTGTTCTTTCCACGGTAAAAAGCGAGATCGAGCGGGAGAATGCTTTTTGCGCGTGTATACAGGCACGCATTTGCTTATTTTCTTAATGTTCGGACATATTTTAAATTCAGTGCTAATTAAATATACAACGCTTTCCCCTGTTCATTTTCCCGCTACCCAATGTTCTTGTTTCGTCTACCCTCGAGGAAAAGGATGTTTCCCCCCTCTAGTCCACACATGTCAAGACCAGGTTCTCCAGCGGGGGGATGTCACCCACGTTCTACCAAGTTCCTTCAACAATCAAATCAGGATTCTGCTTAACATTTCCGCTGTACACTCGGAGGGGGTGGAACACATCGTTCCGTAGTGCACAGCGCAGGGTTTGGCACAGTCGGGAGTATTTTTCATCGAAGGTATGGAAAGGCTTCGTGCCTCTGACGTGGTCCCTGAAAGACCATCGCTAACACCACCTCGGTATCAGAGGGGATGTGCTGAGGTTTAGTTCTTCATCCGTGCAGTGCCGAAAGGCCCCTATGGTCGCACGGTGATTCTCTTCGCAGTAGCGCTCACTACTAGTCGGAGTGTCCCCGAACTTCTAGATGTCACCATGGGCCATTCCCCACTTTGTCAGGGTATTGGGGGTCAGCATATTAATACGAAACGTATTAGCGCCCGTTGCAAGAACACTCCGCTCGCGAAACAGGTGGAGGAATAATGGGTTTAGCACTCCGTCCATCCGCAGACCCCTGTTGGGTTTAATGCGCCACACGCGTCTTGATCAAACGCTTCAGAGCCCCGAGTGTTTACATCGCAACCTGTTCGTTTTCGGGCGTTTGTGGTGATGGCAAAAATTGAGGTCGTTGCAACCAAGTGCTTCGAAAGGGTCCTGAACTTTAGAGTCGCTGCTGGCTGTTGGCGGCGTTCCCAGCGGGTTGGCCGTCGGAAACTCTTTCGCTACCGGCGGGAAAGGTGTAAAAAGAGAAGTTAGAGAGGAAGTGCGTGGTGCTCGTCCCACGGTCGCTGGCAACCCTGTAAGTTTTGTGAGCTGAGTGCTACTTGATGGTTGCCCGTTTCCTCTGGACCTTTCCTTACGCCTCCGTAAAGCATCCGCACATCGGTTGCGTCTCGGTTGTTTTCCCCAGAAGTGGGACGGACCCTCGGGTGTCGTTCGTCTTCGGGAGGCATGCGGGGGGTGAGCCGCTGGGCGGCTGGTGGGGGGTGTCGGGGTTCGCGGCCGGTGCCTCTCCTCCCGGGCGTGGGGTTCTTGAGTTTTCGACTACGGTTTCGACTTACCTCGTTTGTTTGTGCAGCGTCCGGGGTCTGGGGGATCGGGCGTATTTCCGGTTCCGGTGGGTTTCATATCCTTGTAAAGGGAAACGGTATTGGCCTTCCGTGGGCAGCCCGTGGCCTGAAGCACCGCTTTCCACTATCTGGAGCTGTTGCGCCCCCACCGTGCCACGTCCCTTGACACCTGTTGTGCATGATCGCCAGCTGCTTTGTTAGGCATTCGTTCTTCTGGCTTGCGGTCCGTTGATCGCCCCCTCTTCACCAGCGTCATGCGTGTCCGCATTTATTTATACGTATATACATATGCTTGTGTGTATGGGCTCCTCTTTTTCCCCTCCCCTTTGTGATATGCATGTGTTCGTATGCGTGTGTATGCACCCCTGATGGTATTTCTTTGAGTCTCTCACGCACAATTTGAAGCCCAAAGACAGTTATGGTAGATGCAACGGTATGGTTCCCTGAAGCCGTCTTTACCGCTGCTGTGCCAGGCCACTTGCGCATGGCACGCGGCTCTTCAACACTACTGGCGGGCACTGGTTGAATGTGGATCCTCCCTCACACTGGAGCATTCTCAAAGGATAGGATTGTTATATTTAAAGCATGGTAAACAAAGCCAACTCTACTACTGGACGAAGCTTTTTAGCTCGGAAGGTGTGCCCGCTTGCGCTCTTTTGTTGAAAGCCCTTGTTAGACAAGATATGTGGCGGTGCGCTATTGGCCTTTGGGTGTGGAATCCAAGTGGGACTCTCTGTGACTCTCTGGTGGGTGAGTTGATGGCGGAATCAATGTGGAAACAGTCTCTGCAAGTGGTAAATCACCTTTTGAACATTAGGAAGCTGAGTTGTGGGGATGCGATATCTATCGACGACCACGTTGGAGAACCTGATGGAACCACTGAAAGGTTCGTAGTCGGTCCTAGCGACACTATGCGGGTGGCATACGACCCAACTTTTGTGCCGGTGGAGGAATGTGGGATGTCCAGTGGATTATGCCACCTCATTACCAGTTTGTACCCTACTAGGTCTCAGTGGCATCAGGCTGTTTGCCTCCTGGTGCAGCTTAGTGAAAGCGGGACTTCGGCAGACACAGCAAAAGAATTATTGGAACTCGCTGCTGCCAGGTCGGCCTATCAAGGGCGACGATTTGAAGATGTATTTAAATGGTCTTTAAGATGTCGATATGTTCATACTTCCTGTTCGCTGCAGCGCACCCTTTTGCGTGCGGCGATCGCTGTGTCCTGTTGGGAGGAAGCATTTGCAACGTTGGACAAACTGGTAATGCGTCGGGTGGAGGAAGTTCCTGTGATTACCCTGTGTGAGCTTTGCAGGGGTTTTATGAAAGAGTACGGGCAGGGAAAACATGTAAACCTATTGGATAAATTTTCTACTATCATAATGAAGTGTTGGGAGCTTTTCCGTACCGAAATGAAGTTGGAGATTAAGAGTTTTTTTGAGTTTAACGCCGTTGACACAGGTGCGTTGGAGGTTGATTCGTTTAGTAATGAGTTCGTTGTTTCTGGGGCGGATGGGAAATCACTTTGTGGGAGCCGATACCCCATAAGTGTGACTGACATGGATAAGCTAACTAGTTTGTTGTTAAATAAGGGACATTGGAAGGCGGCGCTGCACCTGTTAAGTAAGTTTAGTGAATCTGAATGGTCAAACGAGAGAGAAAAAGTGATCGTCAATGCCGCACGAGCCTCGATGAGGTGTTGGGAGACTGCACTGTTATTTGTCAGCTAGGTTTGCTGTTATCGTAATTAATGTTACTAATAATATTACACTTAGTGTTACAGCTATCACATGCACGTATGTACTCGACAGCATCGCTGCACCTATTACATCATATATATATATATATATATACATATATTTACATGCATACATATTTTCAAATTCGCTCCCTTTCGATACGACATCATGAATATTTCCGCGGCGTTTCATCCAGATGTTGAAGACATTTTCAAAACTTTTACCATTTTCCTTCGTGTACTTCTATCAATGCGATCTAATTTAACTGTCTATTGGTTTTCCCTCTATGCTAGCATACCGAGGAAGGCATCCGGTGAGTGAAACAGCTAAATAATTCTAAGACAACAAGTGTTATATTCTTTAAGGGGGTGGAGAACGTTACTCAAGCAAATTTAATGTCTCACTACCTTTTGGTCACTTTCACGTTCAACTGTCCTGAGATACGTATTTTGGGCCCCATCAAGGAACAAACAATTGAAAAGCTGAATGATGTGATCCCCAACGCTACCACGACGTCGAGGAGCAACAGAACTGCATTGCCCAAGTTTGAGTACCTTCCCAACCCCAACCACTGGTACATTAAGCTTGACAGACAGTTTTGCGACGAGGATGGAAAGTCCCACCTGATGGTCCTTTTGTTGGATGCACTTTCAGAGGAAGGGTCGTGGCGATTGGTTTCGTCATTTGTTACGAAGGAACCCAGTGGAACTGGTTCTAAGGAAGGCACAGAAACGCATACGCTGTTTCTAAATAAACTTCTTGCTGAGGATAGCTGATATTTTGCTCCTTTCGCTCCCCTATTTTTTACTCAAAGAAAATACGAGTCAAAAATGATGAAAGGGGAAAGGCAAAGCAACAAAGAGATTGAAGAAAAGTCAATGTATTTATACATGTTATGTGGGATATTATATGGTAGGGAAGTGATGTATTGAGGACGCTTTTTTTTTTCTTTGTTTTAATGAGGAGCTAAAAAGATAGAGAGAAAAGAAAAAAAGGAGGAATTGCCTTCGTTAGCTCAATTGGGCATGATTTATGTTCCCATTTAGTTGACATAAATTTGCACCTTATTTCTTACCACCGGGAGGCGAGTGAGGATGCGAGGGACATGAATGGTTTTCTTCTTTTTCCTTTTCTTAACTGCGCCTTTTCTTGCTTTTCGTCTTATTGGCGTGCGTCAGTCTGAAAATAGTTAGGTGGGTAAAAACATTAATAAAAAAATGAGCGAAGAGACACAACCCCAATCTACAGAACCTAAAGGTTCTGGAAGTGGTGTCATCATTGATGATGGTACAATGGATGATCTGATCGATAAACTCAGGATTTTACGATATGAAACCGAATTTTGTCCCCGTGTCAAGCCCCCATTCAAACCCTTGAGCAAGTATTACTTTTCGGGACCCTCTACCATTGATAACCCTAACGCCCAGTTCTACTATTTCACGTCTCTGTGCTCCTGGTTAATGGGTTTATCCGGTCGTAATTTTGAACCTCCGGGGCAGTTTGACGATCCGAATGCTACGGCTACCAATATATTAATGGAGTTACGTGGGATGAACATAACAGCACCTAACCTTGCGCCTAATCGGTTGCGCCAAGCAAGTGGTGAAGCAGTTCTGACTGTGCTTTCGCTTCTCGCTGATCACGCTATCCTCAGTAAAGGTTTAAGCATTCGTGCTATTGACTACAGTAATATTGAAAAGTTCGATGAGTTGGAAGGGGCCACGGATGGTGACGAGAATTATGGAATTGGTGATGAGGTGGAGGATAATGTGATGATCGATAGCGACGATGACGATGAGTTATACGTTCGTGCTGTTGGGGGGAAGTCAGGGAAAGAAGACACAGGGATACCTGTGGAGTCAGAAATTAATGCAGATGAATGGAATCTGGAAGTGGAGCGCGTTGGACCTTTGCTTCATGTAAAGTCAGAGGCGATACAAGATTGGCGCTCTCGCATTGAAAACGCCGCAATTCTTTTGAAAGCTGTTGAGAAAATGTATCCAGAGGTAAGGCAAATGCTTCAGAGGATGAGTGATGATTTAGAGAAATCCAAAGACCGCATTCAGAAACGTGAGCAGACGCTCGCTCAGCAGTTTTCCGATCAAGTTGAGGATTACCGTGTGAAGCTGCGGGAGCTGAACTCTTCTCAAGATGCCGCAAATATAGCAAGTCAGAGCGTTCAACAACTTTCAGCTGAGTTAAATCAAGTAAGTGGATTGCTGGACCAGGTAAAGCGGGATATCGAAGAAAGAGAGGCGAAACTATCAGATACATCTCCATTGATGCAAGTAAAGGATGCTGCTGTGAAGGTAAGGGCCGAAATCAAGCAAATGTCTTTAAGAATTGGTATTTTGCAACACACAGTCCTCCACTACGTAATGAAACAAACAAAGGCAAAACGAGAGGGTACAGCCAATACCTCTGGTGGTGATGAGTGGGAAGAAACGGATTATATGTAATATACATACATATTATTGCTACCTGCTTCGAGCGGTGACGAACTGACATCAAGTTTATATGATTGGTCGTTTTGGTTGGATAGAACCGTTCCCATTTGTGGGC